>NW_027464226.1:110331-189696 GCF_050947455.1 Rhinoderma darwinii
TGTGTGATACTGTCTGCTGAGCTGTGTATCTAATCCTATCATATGTGATACTGTCTTCTGAGCCGCTGTATCTAATCCTATCATGTGTGATACTGTCTGCTGAGCCCCGTATCTAATCCTATACTGTGTGATACTGTCTGCTGAGCTGTGTATCTAATCCTATACTGTGTGATACTGTCTGCTGAGCTGTGTATCTAATCCTATCATGTGTGATATTGTCTGCTGAGCCGCTGTATCTAATCCTATCATGTGTGATACTGTCTGCTGAGCCACTGTATCTAAACCTATCATGTGTGATACTGTCTGCTGAGCCGCTGTATCTAATCCTATCAGGTGTGATACTGTCTGCTGAGCTGTGTATCTAATCCGATGTGTGATACTGTCTGCTGAGCCGCTGTATCTAATCCTATCATATGTGATACTGTCTGCTGAGCTGTGTATCTAATCCTATCATGTGTGATACTGTCTGCTTAGCCGCTGTATCTAATCCTATCATGTGTGATACTGTCTGCTGAGCCGCTGTATCTAATCCTATCATGTGTGATACTGTCCGCTGAGCTGTGTATCTAATCCTATCATGTGTGATACTGTCTGCTGAGCCGCTGTATCTAATCCTATCATATGTGATACTGTCTGCTGAGCTGTGTATCTAATCCTATCATGTGTGATACTGTCTGCTGAGATGTGTATCTAATCCTATCATGTGTGATACTGTCTGCTGAGCCTCTGTATCTAAACCTATCATGTGTGATATTGTCTGCTGAGCTGTGTATCTAATCCTATCATGTGTGATACTGTCTGCTGAGCCGCTGTATCTAATCCTATCATATGTGATACTGTCTGCTGAGCTGTGTATCTAATCCTATCATGTGTGATACTGTCTGCTGAGCTGTGTATCTAATCCTATCATATGTGATACTGTCTTCTGAGCCGCTGTATCTAATCCTATCATGTGTGATACTGTCTGCTGAGCTGTGTATCTAATCCTATACTGTGTGATACTGTCTGCTGAGCTGTGTATCTAATCCTATACTGTGTGATACTGTCTGCTGAGCCGTGTATCTAATCCGATCATGTGTGATACTGTCTGCTGAGCCGCTGTATCTAATCCTATCATGTGTGATACTGTCTGCTGAGCTGTGTATCTAATCTTATCATGTGTGATACTGTCTGCTGAGCTGTGTATCTAATCCTATCATGTGTGATACTGTCTGCTGAGCCGCTGTATCTAATCCTATCATGTGTGATATTGTCTGCTGAGCTGTGTATCTAATCCTATCATGTGTGATACTATCTGCTGAGCTGTGTATCTAATCCTATCATGTGTGATACTGTCTACTGAGCTGTGTATCTAATCCTATCATGTGTGATACTGTCTGCTGAGCCACTGTATCTAATCCTATCATGTGTGATACTGTCTGCTGAGCCACTGTATCTAATCCTATCATGTGTGATACTGTCTGCTGAGCTGTGTATCTAATCCTATCATGTGTGATACTGTCTGCTGAGCCTCTGTATCTAATCCTATCATGTGTGATACTGTCTGCTGAGCTGTGTATCTAATCCTATCATGTGTGATACTGTCTGCTGAGCTGTGTATCTAATCCCATCATGTGTGATACTGTCTGCTGAGCTGTGTATCTAATCCCATCATGTGTGATACTGTCTGCTGAGCTGCGTATCTAATCCTATCATGTGTGATACTGTCTGCTGAGCCTCTGTATCTAATCCTATCATGTGTGATACTGTGTGCTGAGCCACTGTATCTAATCCTATCATGTGTGATACTGTCTGCTGAGCCGCTGTATCTAATCCTATCATGTGTGATACTGTCTGCTGAGCCGCTGTATCTAATCCTATCATGTGTGATACTGTCTGCTGAGCCGCTGTATCTAATTCTATCATGTGTGATACTGTCTGCTGAGCTGTGCATCTAATCCTATCATGTGTGATACTGTCTGCTGAGCTGTGTATCTAATCCTATCATGTGTGATACTGTCTGCTGAGCCGCTGTATCTAATCCTATCATATGTGATACTGTCTGCTGAGCTGTGTATCTAATCCTATCATGTGTGATACTGTCTGCTGAGCCGCTGTATCTAATCCTATCATGTGTGATACTGTCTGCTGAGCTGTGTATCTAATCCTATCATGTGTGATACTGTCTGCTGAGCTGTGTATCTAATCCCATCATGTGTGATACTGTCTGCTGAGCTGTGTATCTAATCCTATCATGTGTAATACTGTCTGCTGAGCTGTGTATCTAATCCCATCATGTGTGATACTGTCTGCTGAGCCTCTGTATCTAATCCTATCGTGTGATACTGTCTGCTGAGCCGCTGTATCTAATCCTTTCATGTGTGATACTGTCTGCTGAGCCGCTGTATCTAATCCTATCATGTGTGATACTGTCTGCTGAGCCGCTGTATCTAATCCTATCGTGTGATACTGTCTGCTGAGCCTCTGTATCTAATCCTATCATGTGTGATACTGTCTGCTGAGCTGTGTATCTAATCCTATCATGTGTGATACTGTCTGCTGAGCCTCTGTATCTAATCCTATAATTTGTGATATTGTCTACTGAGCTGTGTATCTAATCCTATCATGTGTGATACTGTCTGCTGAGCTGTGTATCTAATCCTATCATGTGTGATACTGCCTCCTGAGCTGTGTATCTAATCCTATCATGTGTGATACTGTCTGCTGAGCTGTGTATCTAATCCTATCATGTGTGATACTGCCTCCTGAGCTGTGTATCTAATCCTATCATGTGTGATACTGCCTCCTGAGCTGTGTATCTAATCCTATCATGTGGGATACTGTCTGCTGAGCTGTGTAGCTAATCCTATCATGTGGGATACTGTCTGCTGAGCTGTGTAGCTAATCCTATCATGTGTGATACTGTCTGCTGAGCCGCTGTATCTAATCCTATCATGTGTGATACTGTCTGCTGAGCTGTGTATCTAATCCTATCATGTGTGATACTGTCTGCTGAGCCGCTGTATCTAATCCTATCATATGTGATACTGTCTGCTGAGCTGTGTATCTAATCCCATCATGTGTGATACTGTCTGCTGAGCCACTGTATCTAATCCTATCATGTGTGATACTGTCTGCTGAGCTGTGTATCTAATCCTATCATGTGTGGTACTGTCTGCTGAGCTGTGTAGCTAATCCTGTCATGTGTGATACTGTCTGCTGAGCTGTGTATCTAATCCTATCATGTGTGATACTGCCTGCTGAGTCACTGTATCTAATCCTATCATGTGTGATACTGTCTGCTGAGCTGTGTATCTAATCCTATCATGTGTGATACTGTCTGCTGAGCTGTGTATCTAATCCTATCATGTGTGATACTGTCTGCTGAGCCGCTGTATCTAATCCTATCATGTGTGATACTGTCTGCTGAGCCTCTGTATCTAAACCTATCATGTGTGATACTGTTTACTGAGCCGCTGTATCTAAACCTATCATGTGTGATATTGTCTGCTGAGCTGTGTATCTAATTCTATCATGTGTGATACTGTCTACTGAGCTGTGTATCTAATCCTATCATGTGTGATACTGTCTGCTGAGCTGTGTATCTAATCCTATCATGTGTGATACTGACTGCTGAGCCACTGTATCTAATCCTATCATGTGTGATACTGTCTGCTGAGCCGCTGTATCTAATCCTATCATGTGTGATACTGTCTGCTGAGCTGTGTATCTAATCCTATCATGTGTGATACTGTCTGCTGAGCTGTGTATCTAATCCTATCATATGTGATACTGTCTTCTGAGCCGCTGTATCTAATCCTATCATGTGTGATACTGTCTGCTGAGCTGTGTATCTAATCCTATACTGTGTGATACTGTCTGCTGAGCTGTGTATCTAATCCTATACTGTGTGATACTGTCTGCTGAGCCGTGTATCTAATCCGATCATGTGTGATACTGTCTGCTGAGCCGCTGTATCTAATCCTATCATGTGTGATACTGTCTGCTGAGCTGTGTATCTAATCTTATCATGTGTGATACTGTCTGCTGAGCTGTGTATCTAATCCTATCATGTGTGATACTGTCTGCTGAGCCGCTGTATCTAATCCTATCATGTGTGATATTGTCTGCTGAGCTGTGTATCTAATCCTATCATGTGTGATACTATCTGCTGAGCTGTGTATCTAATCCTATCATGTGTGATACTGTCTACTGAGCTGTGTATCTAATCCTATCATGTGTGATACTGTCTGCTGAGCCACTGTATCTAATCCTATCATGTGTGATACTGTCTGCTGAGCCACTGTATCTAATCCTATCATGTGTGATACTGTCTGCTGAGCTGTGTATCTAATCCTATCATGTGTGATACTGTCTGCTGAGCCTCTGTATCTAATCCTATCATGTGTGATACTGTCTGCTGAGCTGTGTATCTAATCCTATCATGTGTGATACTGTCTGCTGAGCTGTGTATCTAATCCCATCATGTGTGATACTGTCTGCTGAGCTGTGTATCTAATCCCATCATGTGTGATACTGTCTGCTGAGCTGCGTATCTAATCCTATCATGTGTGATACTGTCTGCTGAGCCTCTGTATCTAATCCTATCATGTGTGATACTGTGTGCTGAGCCACTGTATCTAATCCTATCATGTGTGATACTGTCTGCTGAGCCGCTGTATCTAATCCTATCATGTGTGATACTGTCTGCTGAGCCGCTGTATCTAATCCTATCATGTGTGATACTGTCTGCTGAGCCGCTGTATCTAATTCTATCATGTGTGATACTGTCTGCTGAGCTGTGCATCTAATCCTATCATGTGTGATACTGTCTGCTGAGCTGTGTATCTAATCCTATCATGTGTGATACTGTCTGCTGAGCCGCTGTATCTAATCCTATCATATGTGATACTGTCTGCTGAGCTGTGTATCTAATCCTATCATGTGTGATACTGTCTGCTGAGCCGCTGTATCTAATCCTATCATGTGTGATACTGTCTGCTGAGCTGTGTATCTAATCCTATCATGTGTGATACTGTCTGCTGAGCTGTGTATCTAATCCCATCATGTGTGATACTGTCTGCTGAGCTGTGTATCTAATCCTATCATGTGTAATACTGTCTGCTGAGCTGTGTATCTAATCCCATCATGTGTGATACTGTCTGCTGAGCCTCTGTATCTAATCCTATCGTGTGATACTGTCTGCTGAGCCGCTGTATCTAATCCTTTCATGTGTGATACTGTCTGCTGAGCCGCTGTATCTAATCCTATCATGTGTGATACTGTCTGCTGAGCCGCTGTATCTAATCCTATCGTGTGATACTGTCTGCTGAGCCTCTGTATCTAATCCTATCATGTGTGATACTGTCTGCTGAGCTGTGTATCTAATCCTATCATGTGTGATACTGTCTGCTGAGCCTCTGTATCTAATCCTATAATTTGTGATATTGTCTACTGAGCTGTGTATCTAATCCTATCATGTGTGATACTGTCTGCTGAGCTGTGTATCTAATCCTATCATGTGTGATACTGCCTCCTGAGCTGTGTATCTAATCCTATCATGTGTGATACTGTCTGCTGAGCTGTGTATCTAATCCTATCATGTGTGATACTGCCTGCTGAGCTGTGTATCTAATCCTATCATGTGTGATACTGCCTCCTGAGCTGTGTATCTAATCCTATCATGTGGGATACTGTCTGCTGAGCTGTGTAGCTAATCCTATCATGTGGGATACTGTCTGCTGAGCTGTGTAGCTAATCCTATCATGTGTGATACTGTCTGCTGAGCCGCTGTATCTAATCCTATCATGTGTGATACTGTCTGCTGAGCTGTGTATCTAATCCTATCATGTGTGATACTGTCTGCTGAGCCGCTGTATCTAATCCTATCATATGTGATACTGTCTGCTGAGCTGTGTATCTAATCCCATCATGTGTGATACTGTCTGCTGAGCCACTGTATCTAATCCTATCATGTGTGATACTGTCTGCTGAGCTGTGTATCTAATCCTATCATGTGTGGTACTGTCTGCTGAGCTGTGTAGCTAATCCTGTCATGTGTGATACTGTCTGCTGAGCTGTGTATCTAATCCTATCATGTGTGATACTGCCTGCTGAGCCACTGTATCTAATCCTATCATGTGTGATACTGTCTGCTGAGCTGTGTATCTAATCCTATCATGTGTGATACTGTCTGCTGAGCTGTGTATCTAATCCTATCATGTGTGATACTGTCTGCTGAGCCGCTGTATCTAATCCTATCATGTGTGATACTGTCTGCTGAGCCTCTGTATCTAAACCTATCATGTGTGATACTGTCTGCTGAGCCGCTGTATCTAAACCTATCATGTGTGATATTGTCTGCTGAGCTGTGTATCTAATTCTATCATGTGTGATACTGTCTACTGAGCTGTGTATCTAATCCTATCATGTGTGATACTGTCTGCTGAGCTGTGTATCTAATCCTATCATGTGTGATACTGTCTGCTGAGCTGTGTATCTAATCTTATCATGTGTGATACTGTCTGCTGAGCCGTGTATCTAATCCTATCATGTGTGATACTGTCTGCTGAGCTGTGTATCTAATCCTATCATGTGTGATACTGTCTGCTGAGCCGCTGTATCTAATCCTATCATATGTGATACTGTCTGCTGAGCTGTGTATCTAAGCCTATCATGTGTGATACTGTCTGCTGAGCCTCTGTATCTAATCCTATCATGTGTGATACTGTCTGCTGAGCCGCTGTATCTAATCCTATCATGTGTGATACTGTCTGCTGAGCCGCTGTATCTAATCCTATCATGTGTGATACTGTCTGAGCTGTGTATCTAATCCTATCATGTGTGATACTGTCTGCTGAGCCACTGTATCTAATCCTATCATGTGTGATACTGTCTGCTGAGCCGTGTATCTAATCCTATCATATGTGATACTGTCTGCTGAGCTGTGTATCTAATCCTATCATGTGTAATACTGTCTGCTGAGCTGTGTATCTAATCCTATCATGTGTGATACTGTCTGCTGAGCTGTGTATCTAATCCTATCATATGTGATACTGTCTGCTGAGCTGTGTATCTAATCCTATCATGTGTGATACTGTCTGCTGAGCCTCTGTATCTAATCCTATCATGTGTGATACTGTCTGCTGAGCCGCTGTATCTAATCCTATCATGTGTGATACTGTCTGCTGAGCCGCTGTATCTAATCCTATCATGTGTGATACTGTCTGCTGAGCTGTGTATCTAATCCCCTCATGTGTGATACTGTCTGCTGAGCTGCTGTATCTAATCCTATCATGTGTGATACTGTCTGCTGAGCTGTGTATCTAATCCTATCATGTGTGATACTGTCTGCTGAGCCGCTGTATCTAATCCTATCATGTGTGATACTGTCTGCTGATCTGTGTATCTAATCCTATCACGTGTGATACTGTCTGCTGAGCTGTGCATCTAATCCTATCATGTGTGATACTGTCTGCTGAGCTGTGTATCTAATCCCCTCATGTGTGATACTGTCTGCTGAGCTGTGTATCTAATCCTATTATGTGTGATACTGTCTGCTGAGCTGTGTATCTAATCCTATCATGTGTGATACTGTCTGCTGAGCCGCTGTATCTAATCCTATCATGTGTGATACTGTCTGCTGAGCACTGTATCTAATCCTATCATGTGTGATACTGTCTGCTGAGCTGTGTATCTAATCCTATCATGTGTGATACTGTCTGCTGAGCTGTGTATCTAATCCTATCATGTGTGATACTGTCTGCTGAGCCTCTGTATCTAATCCTATCATGTGTGATACTGTCTGCTGAGCCGCTGTATCTAATCCTATCATGTGTGATACTGTCTGCTGAGCACTGTATCTAATCCTATCATGTGTGATACTGTCTGCTGAGCACTGTATCTAATCCTATCATGTGTGATACTGTCTGCTGAGCCGCTGTATCTAATCCTATCATGTGTGATACTGTCTGCTGAGATGTGTATCTAATCCTATCATGCGTGATACTGTCTGCTGAGCCTCTGTATCTAATCCTATCATTTGTGGTACTGTCTGTTGAGCCGCTGTATCTAATCCTATCATGTGTGATACTGTCTGCTGAGCTGTGTATCTAATCCTATCATGTGTGATACTGTCTGCTGAGCTGTGTATCTAATCTTATCATGTGTGATACTGTCTGCTGAGCCGTGTATCTAATCCTATCATGTGTGATACTGTCTGCTGAGCTGTGTATCTAATCCTATCATGTGTGATACTGTCTGCTGAGCCGCTGTATCTAATCCTATCATATGTGATACTGTCTGCTGAGCTGTGTATCTAAGCCTATCATGTGTGATACTGTCTGCTGAGCCTCTGTATCTAATCCTATCATGTGTGATACTGTCTGCTGAGCTGTGTATCTAATCCTATCATGTGTGATACTGTCTGCTGAGCCACTGTATCTAATCCTATCATGTGTGATACTGTCTGCTGAGCCGTGTATCTAATCCTATCATATGTGATACTGTCTGCTGAGCTGTGTATCTAATCCTATCATGTGTAATACTGTCTGCTGAGCTGTGTATCTAATCCTATCATGTGTGATACTGTCTGCTGAGCTGTGTATCTAATCCTATCATATGTGATACTGTCTGCTGAGCTGTGTATCTAATCCTATCATGTGTGATACTGTCTGCTGAGCCTCTGTATCTAATCCTATCATGTGTGATACTGTCTGCTGAGCCGCTGTATCTAATCCTATCATGTGTGATACTGTCTGCTGAGCCGCTGTATCTAATCCTATCATGTGTGATACTGTCTGCTGAGCTGTGTATCTAATCCCCTCATGTGTGATACTGTCTGCTGAGCTGCTGTATCTAATCCTATCATGTGTGATACTGTCTGCTGAGCTGTGTATCTAATCCTATCATGTGTGATACTGTCTGCTGAGCCGCTGTATCTAATCCTATCATGTGTGATACTGTCTGCTGATCTGTGTATCTAATCCTATCACGTGTGATACTGTCTGCTGAGCTGTGCATCTAATCCTATCATGTGTGATACTGTCTGCTGAGCTGTGTATCTAATCCCATCATGTGTGATACTGTCTGCTGATCTGTGTATCTAATCCTATCACGTGTGATACTGTCTGCTGAGATGTGTATCTAATCCTATCATGTGTGATACTGTCTGCTGAGCTGTGTATCTAATCCCATCATGTGTGATACTGCCTGCTGAGATGTGTATCTAATCCTATCATGTGTGATACTGTCTGCTGAGCTGTGTATCTAATCCCATCATGTGTGATACTGTCTGCTGAGAATGCATCCAATTCTATCCAGCGGTAGTCTTAGGCCTAATTCACATGAACGTGTCTGTTTTGCACACGTAAAAAATGCAGCGTTTTTCCTTCGTTGTAGTTCCGTGTGACATCTGTGGAGGGTCTGCAGCCCGAAGACCCCGCAAGATCCTGAAAGCCGAGGCAACGAGGAACACCGCGATTTGTCACCTCTGATGGAGCTCCGCTGCACCGTACCGATGGGTTAGAATTTGGTGTAAACCATGTGATTGCATCCGGCCAATGATTGTTCTCCGCACATTAGACCTCTTAAAGGGCAGTTCCACTAACAATATTGGCCACGCCTCCCGCCAGATACATAAAAGTCACTGTGAGGGACACGGCCAGGAGAGTAACTGGAACTACCCTCTAATCCCAGCGGAGCATCGTGCCACAGCCTGCCCGAGTACTGCTGCAGACCCATCTTATAATCACTGCTCCCAGCAGCACAGAGTATGTCAGGAGAGGAGTGTGCTGATCATGTGGGAGGTCACGGACTGAGAGTTACATTACATAGTGGGAGGAGCAGCGCCCCAGCAGCACAGAGTATGTCAGGAGAGGAGTGTGCTGATCTTGTAAAAGATCACAGACCGAGTTACCTAGTAGGAGCAGGCTCTACAGCAGCACAGAGGGTTTTAGGAGACGTTGAGTGCTGTCAGGATATTTCCATCATGGTGGATCATTGTGTGATATCTGAAGTTTTCACTTTTTGTGAGTTTCTTGCACAAGTTTTCCAAAATTGACGCACACGAAGCACTAAAACCGTCCGCACACGTACGACAGTGCTCGGCCGCAGCGCGATTAATCTTCGTACAAAAGATCCCACCAGTAACAGAAGAGTAAACCGGCCGCTCAGGGAGTGCGCTAAAAAAAAACGGAATCCTGGGGGCAACTGGACAAAGAACGCCGGAATTTGGCTGATCACACCGCACACGTGTGGACCGCGGCAGACGTTCTCCGTCCTGGCTGAACACATTTTCGGCAGACAGAAGCTCGCCGCCGGGCATCGCGTTATTTCATACGGTGCTCAGCCAAAATCGGCAATTTCAGGCAACTTCTCTCCGGTGTACGGCCGTTTAATGTTCTTTTACGATAGATTGCGAGCGCCGTTATTACCGCGTCATGTTCCCAAGACGCGCATTGATGTTACAATAATCGGGTGTATTTTCGTAACTGCGATCGCTCGTCTTTCCTCCGGTTTCTTACAGTCGACCTTCAGACGCTGTGTACACCAGGGACGTGCCGCCGCCAGACGATCATGACCGGGTTCACACTGTGCGTTTATGTTGCGGTTTTTTGTTTTAGTTGATAAACTCCTACGTCAAAAGTACAAAAAAAACAAAAAAAAAACGCACAGTGTGAACGCAATCCACGCAAAAGATGTGATCAACGACAAATGAGCGAATCCTGTCTGGCCGCTCGCCGCTCGTTTACACTGGACAATGATTGGGAACGTTCGGATTTACCATTATTCCGGTGATTATCGCCCGCTGTAAAACCGCCGCCGGAATCACGAGCCTCATTCACCCTCAGCAGCTGTTCCTCCCGTCTCCCGGAGCTGCGCTCAGTCAGTAACATGCAGGATTACCCACAAAGCCTCTCAGCGGGGTCTCCCGCCGCCTCATGTCCTGCGGCTTAAGTGCGAGTTACTGCCGGAGAGCTTTCATGTCGGGGAGAAGTAGAGAGGATTGCGCCGCGTTACTTAATTCAGCTTCTCATCTGCAGAAGTCACAGCGCGGCTGATGATCGGCTTTTAAGCTAAATGGCGTCTGATCGGCCGTTACATTAGCTAAGTGTTATCGTTATGGAGATCAAAGGCGACTGTGGCGGCGGACGGAGGAGAGGGGGCTGCGCACGCCGGCGGAGGGAGGAGAGGGGGCTGCGTACGCCGGCGACATTCACATAACATTGCGCTCATCCTGTATACACCGCCCTGCAATCACAGCCACTTCAGATGGAAACGGAAGCTCTTAAAGGGCCGGTCCAGCCTTCTGTATAAGAAGCGTAATCTTTGTATAGTGAGGAGTTCTGCAACTTTCTAATAGACTTTGTGTTTCAATTTGAAGATCTCGGCTTGCTGCTAGTGAATGGGAACATTTGTGTTACATCCCGAGGCTGTAAACCCATCCTGAGCTAATACTTTCCACAGCTGAAGGTTTGTTACAATTGTATCCAGTCTACACAATCCTCTGTGAGCGGAACAGTCTGGACTGATACATTGTAACGGCGCAGGTAAAATGTAACAATCCATCAGGACAGGAGATCAGGACTTCCATGTTCTATAACCCTACGATGTCATCATGTAGAGGGGAAATCAGGCTGATGGGGGAGGTAGTCCTCAGGCCCTATAATCCTGGAATGATGGGTGTAGTTGTACGAGGCCTCGCTTTAGATAACATCCACCGTCAATATAAAACCACTGTACCTTTAAGGGGATTTGTGGGACTTTCACCCCGCGGATCAGTGGCGGTGCGGAGAGTCGGACGACACCAAATATCAATATGAAAGTCCGGGCAGCGACCCTGACAATGACACGACACCTCTGCAGTTTATTATACCATCACGGATACATGTGCTGCTCTTACTGGGGTCTCCTGTTCCGGTAAAGAGTTGGGGGTCCGGAGGTCGTAAAGAAGAAGAGGACGCCGGATATTCTATAGAAAAGATATTTCAACCTTTAATTCCAAAATAAAACACAGAGGAATCAGACAATAACAAACCGTTATCCACAACGAGAATGACCCCTCTCCTGCCCCCCAACTGCGCCCCTCTCCTGCCCTCCAAGTGTTCCCCTTTCCTGCCCTCCAAGTGTTCCCCTCTCCTGCCCCCCCTGACTGTACCCCTCTCCTGCCCTCCCTGACTGCACCCCTCACCTGACCCCCAACTGCGCCCCTCTCCTGCCCTCCAAGTGTTCCCCTCTCCTGCCCTCCCCGACTGCACCCCTCACCTGACCCCCAACTGTACCCCTCCCCGACTGCACCCCTCTCCTGCCCCCCAACTGTACCCCCCTCCTGCCCTCCAACTGTACCCCTCTCCTCCTCGACCGTATCCCTCTCCTGCCCTCTTTGACCGCACCCCTCTCCTGCCCTCACCGACCGCGCCCCTCTCCTGCCCTTCCAGCCCGCACCCCTCTCCTACCCTCCCCGACCGCACCCCTCCTGCCCTCCTTGACTGCACCCTCCTGTCCTCCCTGACTGCACCCCCTCCTGTCCTCCCTGACTGCACCCTTCTCCTGCCCTCCCTGACTGCACCCTTCTCCTGTCCTCCCTGACTGTACCCCTCTCCTGCCCACCAACTGTACCCCTCGACCGTATCCCTCTCCTGCCCTCCTTGACCGCACCCCTCTCCTGCCCCCCCTCCTGCCCTCACCGACCGCGCCACTCTCCTGCCCTTCCAGCCCGCACCCCTCTCCTGTACCTCTCCTGCCCTCCCCGACTGCACCCCTCTCCTGTCCTCCCCGACTGCACCCCTCTCCTGTCCTCCCTGACTGCACCCTCTCCTGTCCTCCCTGACTGCCCCCTCTCCTGTCCTCCCTGACTGCACCCCTCTCCTGTCCTCCCTGACTGCACCCCCTCCTGCCCCCTCTCCTGTCCTCCCTGACTGCACCCCTCTCCTGTCCTCCCTGACTGCACCCCCTCCTGCCCCCCTCCTGTCCTCCCTGACTGCACTCCTGTCCTCCCTGACTGCACCCCTCTCCTGTCCTCCCTGACTGCACCCCTCTCCTGTCCTCCCTGACTGCCCCCTCTCCTGTCCTCCCTGACTGCACCCCTCTCCTGCCCTCCCTGACTGCACCCCTCTCCTGTCCTCCCTGACTGCACCCCTCTCCTGCCCTCCCTGACTGCACCCCTCTCCTGTCCACCTGTGGGCTGGGGGAGGGGCACGGAGCCGGACATATATAATCTTACCGTTCTCTTCCTATTACATATAATAACCCTACAGAATATCGGTCCCATGTTGGCGTTTCCATTGTTGGCGCAGTAATGAGACATTTTATATAACAGATTAGTATTTTACTGAATGTCGCTCCGATCACGCCGCAGGTGGAGCAGATTTCATGTTCTCTTTCCCCTGTGCTACAACTCTTAGCTGTTTGCGCCAGATTAAGCGTCTCGCTCTCCCTTTATAACGTGTTTTTCTTACAGCTCTATTTAATTCTGTCCCCATATAATCCAGATCTATTCACATGGAGTCAAAATGGCTCGGCGGATCCCCAGCTTTACCGCACGGCCTTGTGCAGACTCTTTCTTACGAATGGCTCGGCGGTTCCCCAGCGTTACCGCGCGGCCTGGTGCAGACTCTTACGAATGACGCGGCGGATCCCCAGCTTTACCGCGCGGCCTGGTGCAGACTCTTTCTTACGTAGCGGTAGAGCTGGCGCCCCGGGTCTATTTACAGGGGTCCTTCTTTGTTGTGAATATCAAAATTGCGGCAAAACTGCAACATTTTTATAAAGCGCACGAGAAACAAAGACCCCTGTAAATACCCCTTACCCTGGGGGTGCACCGTGTCCGAGGTGGCGTTAACCCCTCGTGGAGCCCCTGACAGTCGCTGCGTGTAGAGCATTGTGTGAATTCTAGGACTCTGTTTCCATGACTACAGCTCGGCGTTGAATAAAATACCGCATAGATAATTACCCCCCGCTCCGCCTGCACTTAACCCTTTATGGAAGCCTAAACACTCTGCTTCATGTCAATTAACGTTTTCTGAGCGAATATATCAGGAAATGGAATTAAAAGCGATTCCTGCCGTAGTGTCATCAGATCAGGAGCTGGGGCTGCGGGGACATCAGTGCAGCCTGTACGCTGTGATAATACAACCTGCATTCTGAGGACGAGGTCACAAGACACCCGTGCCCGGCATGGGAACGACCGTCCCGCGATTAAAGGGACTAATCCGCTCCCTTATATTGTCTTACAGGGCCGTGTCCAGACTTCTGTAAATAAAGCTTCATCATTGTATAATGAAAAGCTCTGCAACCTCATTTTCAAGATCTCTGCTTCCTGTCATTTAAATTTTTTTTTTTTTTTTTTTTTAAACTCGGAGACTCCAAAAATCAGTGCACATCTAATGCTTCTAACAGCTGTAGGGTTTGTTACAGTCGTATCCAGTCTAGACAATCCACTGAGAGACTGGTCTTCAGACTGATACATTGTAACAAACTGTCAGGACAGGAGAGATTTGTGCTGCTGCTGTGTTTAGCTCACAGAGGATACAATTGTAACAAACGCATCAGCTGTGTGCGCAGAACCAGGTCAGGACGGGAATGTAAATGGCAATGTGTCCATTCACTGGCAGCAAGTAGAGATCTTGAACATGATAAGGAATTCAAACACAAAGGGCAGATTTATTAAGACCGGCGTTTCATACAACAGTCTAAAAAAAAAGAAAAATTGTTGGAGTGTTTTGCACCAAATTTATTAAAAGGCGCGCGCACACCTCCTTATAAATCTGACACATACTTTAGATCAGTGAGAGTCCGACCGCTGGGACTCCCACCAATCGCCAGATTGGGGGGGTCATTCTTTCCCTACTTCCAAGACCGCGGCCAGGAGGAGTTCAGGACTAGTTCACACAGAATATTTTGGCGCTGTTTTTGACGTGGAAACAGGGTCGGGAACCGCACCAAAAAACACCCGAAATCGCCTCCCATTGATTTCAATGGGAGGCGGAGGCAGTTTTTTTTTCCACGAGCGGCAAAAAATGCTTGAGAGAAAGAGAAGCGGCATGCCCTTTCTTCGGGCGTCTCCGTCTCTGACCTCCCATTGACATCAATGGGAGGCAGAGAAAGCGGTTTCCGCAGCGTTTTTTTGGCTGCGGCCCTAAAACACGGCAAAGAGAGTGCAGGCAGGTCAAAATCTACCTGCAAAAAAAACTGTGAACAGGGCCTAATGGAGTGGCGGTCGAGCATGACCGCGTCATTCTACAAAGTCTACGGCACGGACAGAAACTGGCGAGCAGAAGTTATAACCGGAGTTCTCCTTCAGACGTGGGACCCGGCCGGCTCCACTGCGACCGCTCCAACATTATTGGCGAATGTCTCGTAATAATTGAAATGGCTGCTCAATCCTGGTGCACGTGATGATTTGCAACTAGTTTGGGCGCAGTTTACACCAAATACATTGATAAATGTGGGACAAAGTGGACAAAGTATTTGCAGCACTTCCCATCATAGCAGGACTGCGGTTTATCTGAAGCGTTCCCGCGCTCGTCGTGTCGTCTTGTAGCTGGCGGTGCTGAGAGCTTCTTATCAACCAGTCCGCGAGAATCTTTCAAATGAAAAAAGAAAAAAAAAATCCGATGTTGTGAAATGACGAGAGAAGGATCTGCCACCCGGCAGTGCGAGCGGCGCGTCTCCCGTCAGTCACGAGCTGTTAACACTCAGATCTCTGCCGGCTGCGCATTGACGAGAGACACTACAAGCCTTCCATCTGACAGCCGCTCCGCAGCGCGCGGTGAACCTGCTCCGCCACCCCGCCTGGTCGTCTTCTGCCTCCTGGAAGTGTCAGACAGCCACATTAAGATGCTGCCAGTGACAGCTGGGCCGGCGAGATTTGTTTGACCCACGTAATAATCAAGGACTTCTCAGGAAGGCGGTCGGCTCTGCTGCACTCCCGCTCGTCACCTCTGCTCCACCAACCAAACACCAATAAAATGTCCCTACCAGATATTAAAAAGAGCTACAGAAAAGGAGTCCTGCCGTGCCGCGCACTGTTCCCGGGTACCGTATAAAATAGAAGCAGTATTAAAATTTGCATCTGTTTTTTCTCTTCCACCCCTCCCCCCCACCCCATCACAACTACAACCCTCAGCATGGTAAAATAGATTGTTCTTTAACAGTGTATTTCGTAAGCAATCTGCTGCTGGAACAGAAAGCCTTGGTTCATGAAAGCGTCATTGATCTGCCGCTCGGCCTCCTCCCCCAACGTCTGGGTTTCTTGGTCCTGCAGATCCTCCGCCAACTCCGTCAGACCGGTGAAGCTGCTCATCCCGTCCGCGTCCTTGTAGGTCGGGAAATGAGCCTTGTTTCTGTCTATGACAAACATCTCGTGTCCACGTTCATCCCTGTACTCTTCCAATTGGGCGAAAGTGGTCGGCCCGTCAGAATAGTCATTGACGTACAGGATGTTCTCCTGTTTTTTAGACTTTTTTCTCTTGTGGTGCTTTCTGTAGATCATGACGATCAGTAGCATGGCGGTCAAGGCCAGCAAGGAGATGCCAATGGCGATGGCGGTCTGAGTGGCCATGCTAAGCGCGGTGAACTCCATGCTCTCCATGTCATAGAGAGGCTCTTGACTGATATCTACAGACGTGTACGAGCGGGACTGCTGGTTGGATAGATTGACAGTCAAGTGAAACAAGACCTTGGCGGTCCCACCAGGATTAGAGGCCACGCATTCATACTTCCCAGCGTGGGACATGGTGATATTATTCAGTAAGAGCATGCCGCTCCCCGTGTCGGAGTCAAACTGCTCCCCAACGCTTCTCTCACTCAACTCAAAGGTTCTGCTGCTGGTGGACTTCAGATGACTTTTGGCTGGACTTGTGTGCGCGCGGGCCACTTTCCTCCAAGTAACCAGTGGCTGAGGATATCCCGTAGCTCGACAGGAGACCCGAAGTTCATCTCCTAGGCGAGCTGTAAGCTCCATGGGGTCCACGAGGACTACGGGAGGGATACAGATGAGACTGTTCCCGGAGACGTCCAGGAGACTCTGGTGGGACAATCTTGGTGGTTCGGAGCAGATGAGTTTCTTGTCGAAAGAGGTAAGAAGACGTTTTCCTTCTTCTTTCATCCACGCCCTGAGCCAATGGAGGGCGCAGTCACATCTCCAAGGGTTTTCTAAAAACAGGAAAAAAAAGAGTGACGATAAGTTTTCTTGACGTTTTATCAGACACGCTCCCCATATCATCCTCCCGTCTTATGGAAGAACATCGCACGTTGCATTCTGTGACCTTCGCATCAGGAGAATCTTCTAGATAATTACAATTTATTCATCTCTAATGAGGATTTTAGGTGTAAGGGACAGTTGTGAGATATGGAGGATACACCCGACATGTAGTTACATTATCCGTCCCTTCCTACATAGTAATAGAGGCAGCGGTGGGCATAGAGCCTGTTCAGCTTCATAGGGGCCAAGAGGGATCACTCTCCAGCCACAGGTGGTTCTAAAACAACTGCGCTGCTTCCCTCACCCCCTCCCCCACTCACAGGTCACACATAGATTACAAAGACGCTGCATCATTCCCTCACACTCCTTCTCTTCATGTCCGTCATACACGGATACTGGCTGGTGACCGGCTCATGCAGCTTTATGTTACCACCGCATGTGTATAAAAATGGCCGGACCATTGTACAGAACAAACACTGTTACACTTTGTGTCTCCCTTATTTCCTCATAGATTGTAAGCTCTTGTGATCAGCGTCCTCCTCCTCTCCTCATAGATTGTAAGCTCTTGCGAGCAGGGTCCTCACTCCTCCTCTCCTCATAGATTGTAAGCTCTTGTGATCAGGGTCCTCACTCTTCTCCTCATAGATTGTAAGCTCTTGCGAGCAGGGTCCTCACTCCCCAGGTTTGAATTGTAAATGAACTTTGTCACTATGTAATGTCTGATATTGTCTGTACATGTTCCCTCTAAATTGTAAAGTGCTGCGGAATATGTTGGCGCTATATAAAGATTATTATTATCATCCCAGTCAGACCCCCTTCCCCGGCCCTAGACAACCAAGTATGTTATCATTAACCCCCTCACTGCCATAGACAAAGAAGGATTTAACAATAATCTCCTTCACTGCCCTAGACCACCAGGCATGTAACCATAAACCAATTCACTGCCCTAGACCACCAGGGATGTAACCATAATCTCCTTCACTGCCCTAGACCACCAGGGATGTCACCATAAATTCCTTCACTGCCCTAGATCACCAGGGATGTAACGATATACTCCTTCACTGCCCTAGATCACCAGGGATGTAACCATAATCTTCTTCACTGCCCTAGACCACCAGGGATGTAACGATATACTCCTTCACTGCCCTAGATCACCAGGGATGTAACGATATACTCCTTCACTGCCCTAGATCACCAGGGATGTAACCATAATCTTCTTCACTGCCCTAGACCACCAGGGATGTAACGATATACTCCTTCACTGCCCTAGATCACCAGGGATGTAACCATAATCTTCTTCACTGCCCTAGACCACCAGGGATGTAACGATATACTCCTTCACTGCCCTAGATCACCAGGGATGTAACGATATACTCCTTCACTGCCCTAGATCACCAGGGATGTAACCATAATCTTCTTCACTGCCCTAGACCAACAGGGATGTAACCATAAACCCCTTCACTGCCCTAGACCACCAGGGATGTCACCATAAATTCCTTCACTGCCCTAGACCACCAGGGATGTAACGATATACTCCTTCACTGCCCTAGACCACCAGGGATGTAACGATATACTCCTTCACTGCCCTAGATCACCAGGGATGTAACCATAATCTTCTTCACTGCCCTAGACCACCAGGGATGTTACCATAATCTAGTTTACTGACCTAGACCACCAGGGAGGTTATGACTAACCATATGTGTTGTAGAGAAAATTATTATTTTTAAAAATGGGATGTAATTTGCAAGAATGCTGGCGGAAGGGGGCCCACATGCCGTTTTTGCACAGGGGCCCTCAATTGTCTGTGTCCGTCCCTGAATAGAAGGGTGTTACATGTCTGGGGAATTTTACATTCAAAACGATTGCATTGCAAAGATCACATTTTGCTCAGTATTTGATCTCACTGTTGGGGGCGCTGTTGCACAGGTATCTACAGAAACGATGCTCTATGACTATAGTGGCGGAGAATGGTACTGCAAGTGACTATATGAGATTTCTTCAGATTGATCGGCTTATTGATGGCATATGCTTAGGATGAGGGCCGCGTCCCTTTCAATATTTATCCAGGCATAGTGGCTTCTCTGTACTGCAGCTCAGCACCATTCACCACTGTTCCTACAAAAAAACAATGATTGTGCCCATAGGTGGGGGTCCCGGAGGCTGGACCCTCGCTGGTACACATTGATGGATAAGGATAGGCCATGAATGTTTTTTTCTTGGATAACCCCTTTAAGGCCTGGTTCACACACATTACCTGTCAGTCGCAGCACCTGCAGGCTGATGAGCGGTCGGAGAGCTGACCGACTTATGGTGCGCAGATTGTTCTTGCTGAGGTCCAGCAGAGCGAGGGAGGACAGTCCGGAGAAGGCCTGCTCCTGGAGGGTCTCGATGTCGTTTTCCTGCAAATGCAGCTCCTGAAGTCTCTGAAAACAGTCACAATCGTTATCTAAGATGTGGACTCATCGCCCAATAGTTATGTGTAAATGTCCTCTCTCGTATAAAGGGATAGCATTGGAATATGTAGTGGTTTCCAGGATATTCTTAGGATAGGTCATAAGTATCAGATCTTTCCACCGCCCGGCACCCCCACGATCAGCTGACTTAAGGGGCCGTGGCGCTCCGGTCTCTTTATAGCCTACCAGGCGCAGTGCAAGCTCTAGTGGCTGTGCCAGGTACTGCAGCTCAATCTCATTCACTTATATCGGACTGAGCTACAAAGCTGCAGTACCGGGTGCAGCCACTACCGAATGTATGGCGCTGTTTCTAGTAATCAATGAAGATTGGTGATCATCTGATTGGTGTGGGTGCCTGGAGTGGGACCATCATCGATCTGATGTTGATAACCTATCCTATGGATAGGTCATCAATACCAAAATCCCGGTAAACCCCTTTACACTCAGCTTTCATCTATAGCAGATTCTTGAATAGGTGTCTGGGTACTTCAGTAATGCCCCCGTGTCTCCGGCCCAAGATCTGTGGCAGCTACGAGACTACATAGCTCCTGAAGCACTACAGATAGCATGGGGGTTGGCAGAGGTGGTTCTAGTAGTTCACCAGGAGGAATGTGCTATGGTGCCCTCCACCCTATTAACAGCCTCGTGGGATTCCCATCAAGTAATACAACTGCCCATCCCTCAGTCGTAGTCCACCAGTGTAAAGGGGCCGCTGTCAGACGAGTGCGCTACCTGCAGGTCAGAGAAGGTGTATGCCAGCAGTCTGGTGATCTGGTTTCCCGCCAGGTATAGGACCCTCAGATGCTCCAGTCCTTTGAAGATGCTGCTGTTGATGAGATGAATGCGGTTCCCATTGAGAGCAAGTTCCACCAGATGTTGTTGAGCTTTGAAGGCTCCGGGTTCCAGGCCGGAGATGGTATTATTCTGGATATACAAATACTGGAGGCCCGATAAAGAAGACAGGTCCTGCTGCTGGATCTGAGAGATGACATTATCCTGCAGGAACACGGTCTGAGGAGAGAAAACAGAGAAGCCGACATGTGGCTCCAGACTTCACTGCAACACCTACAACCTTACAGACCTGCTCCGCCTTACAGGTCATCATCCTGAACTCCAGCGCCAGAACATTATTAATGTTTCCTCAGATTTATCCTCAATCTCAGATAAAAAAAAATAAAAAAATCGAGATCCGTGCATCCTCCATCAACCAACCACCCCCAACCATATTGACCAACATCTGCTCTCTGCTGGGTCTACCAGGGGCCAACCTCATGGTCTGAACAGTAGGGAGCGTCCACGGTGACCATTGCAGGGTCCGCTATGCCAGAATCTAGATGACATATTGACTCTCCTGTGACATTCGGTACTTCCCATGCGGACTACGCCCCGGTCCTCCCTTCATGCAGCAGGTTGACCTTTCTGTCGGATGGTCAGATTACTATTCCCAGAACATGCTGGTCCCTTAAGAATGAATTATATTTTTATCATCTCTAGATTTGACTAATAACTCAATATATCTCTCATATTACTGAAACTTTCCATCGTGTGGAGTCTCCCAGGTGTTCTGTCCACATCTGTGCATCCATTATGGAGATCACTTACACTTCTTCATCACGTAACGGGAGAACGGAGCTGAGAGACGAGGGACATGGAGACCAGGCAGAGATCAGACATCAACGTCAGCTCCTTCCTCCATGTTCGTGTGTGGCGATATACACGGTGGGGGAGATTTATTAAAATGAATGGCGTTCATGCCGGTTGCCCCGTATGAAGGGCAGTTGACTGGTGTGCTGGAAAAAGGAGGGATGGCTTCTAAGGTGGGTCAAGTACGATAACGCCAGGCAGTGGCGTAGCTATAGGGGTCGACCAGCCCCTAAGCCTGGGGGGGACCACAGGGCCCCCGTTGCCACACAGTGCTGACCGCGTTAGTCCCAGTTCCAACTGTATCTGCCTCCTCAGGACGCAGATACAGTTGATTTAAATGCTGGAGCAAGGAGCTGACGGCTCCTTCCTCCAGCATTCACTGTGCAGTGAGCCATTAGCCGCTCGGCGCAGACCGGCATGTTGTAGTGACATCATCGCTCCTGTCTGCACCGAGTCATTCATAGCACAGGCCAAATGAGGAGAAGGATCCTCCACTCATCGTGGGAATGGGGATAGGTAAGTAATATTTTATTATTTTTCCATTAGGCACATTATACTGGGTATGGGAGGGGGGGCTGATATGGTAGCAGCTATGGGGGGCATTATACTGTGGGTGCAGCTATAGGGCGTTTTACGGTGTGGGAGCATTATACTGTATGGGGGACATTTTACTGTGGGGGCAGCTATGGGGAGCGTTCTACTGTGTGGGGCAGCTATGGGGCATTATACTGTGGGGGGATCCATAGGGGCTGTTGAGCAACGCGGCTGGGCATAGGTGCACGCAGCGGTCGGGTGGTGTTGGGAAGGGGTAGGGGGTCCAAGCTGAATTCTTGCACCCACGGCCCCATGAGCCTTTAGCTACGCCCCTGACACCAGGTACTCCGGCATCGATGATGTTACAAAGAGTGGGGGCCCCCTCTGTCATGCTATTGGCCGATAGTAGTCATGGCAGCCTGGGGCCTAATGAAGGCCCATAGATCTGCCATCTTTGTGGCCATGTTACACTTAGTAAGTGCCGGTAAAAATTGCAATTCAGGAGGTTCTAAAGTTTTTAGTAATGTAGAAAAACATTTATAGCTCCTAGAAATACTAATAAAACTTTTCTATGTTACTCAATCTCCTTAAAAACATGGAAAGATCAATGTTATAAGTATTTACCCAACGAGACTTGTTATTACAATTCGGAGGAAGTTTACGGATTTCCTGAGATAATGGAATTCATGGGTTAATAAAAGGTTGAACCGAAATTGAAAGCGTTGATAGATTTCTGATTAAGAAATGTACAATACTGAGAAGATCTCCCCAATAAGAGTAACTTCTCTCCCTCATCGGGGGGTATAGGATATATTATGGTATTGATGCGGCTCGTTCTTTCTCTTTCTCTTTTTTTATATATATTTGTAAGGGTTAAAAAAGAAATAAAGAAAAATCAAAAAATAAGGAAAACATAAAATGAAGTGAAATTGTAGCAGGAATGATAGAGAGTGGCGCACCTGGGTGGAGGGATGGATGTTGGCGGGAAGGTTCTTCAGACCCTTGGATCCACACTCCACGGTCATACTGTAGCAGCGACACGCGGCCGGGCAGCTTCAGCATGTTGGGGCAGGAATGTCGGGAGCAAAATGGCAACAAAGATGAAGGAACAATCTGATGATGCCATCGTACCGCGGCTGTCGAGAGAGACAAAAAGAC
Source organism: Rhinoderma darwinii (assembly GCF_050947455.1). Classification (NCBI taxonomy): domain Eukaryota; kingdom Metazoa; phylum Chordata; class Amphibia; order Anura; family Rhinodermatidae; genus Rhinoderma; species Rhinoderma darwinii. Next base: position 133,303 of record NW_027464226.1, read on the forward strand.
AGATGTTATTCATGGCCTCAAAGTCTTGGCACCAGTGATGAGCACAGAATAGGACCTCACTTCTGGTGATGACTTTCCTGGGGAGCGAGACCCAAACCTTCCTCTTCCCGCCTTTACCCCAAACCTTTGGCCTACTCCCCAGGAACTATGATTCAGTTTCTGTACTGAGGGGGGCTTGACAGAAGTTCAATGTGCCCATAATAAAGTGGGGATGGGACATATAAATACCATTCCAACAGGACTCGCAGAGTTTGTCTCTATATAATATTTCTTGCTTTGCACCATATAAATATTAAATAAAAAACGCAGCGTTCATCTCCTATATAAGTTACAACTCGCATGTAAAATAAAATAAAAAGATTCCAATTTTCCTAGGAGTCTAAACAATATTAAATAGCACCAACTATATAGGGCATGGACAGTAACGGTAATTAAAAGGTCAAGGGCGAAAGTAAAAAAATAAGCAACAGAAAATTCTGTGGATTTGTGTGGAAATAAAGCGCAGTCCAGGAAAGGTCAAGTCAAAAATGGAAAACATTTCATATCCATCTCCAGTATTTCACTTATCAGTCTCTTAGGGCACAGCCATGGGGCCAAACGTGACCCCAAGTAGAGAAAAAAAGAAGGAACGGGGCAGCGTCCAGAGAGCACACTACATCTCATCTACAACCAGTATCACATGTACAATGTAGACCATGTAAAGTTCTACGTATACAAACAATGCAGTGATGGTGGTTATGTATGGGATACGTTAGACGAAAATCGGGAGTGATATTAAAAGAGACTAAAAATGATCAGACACAAGCAGACGCCATAACGAGATTTTAAGGAAACAAAACACAAAGTGGTAAATTAACAATTGAATTCATTCCATCTTCATTTAAATTCTCGATTTACGACTTCTCCAAACCGAGGACACGACCATGGGAGCAGAAACGTAACCTCGACAAGGCAACTGACAAGCCAACATGCAGCGGTACATGATCCCAGACACGAATGATTGTGACAAAATCCAATTACTCTAAAAGCAAAATTACCAAAAAAATGAAACCCAAAAAGGATCAGCAATGAAACGAGACTTGTGGCCGGACAAAGATCAGAAAACCGAAGTGTCTTCACCAACACAAGACACCAAACATTCACGGAAAATGCCCTGTAGAACACAAAATTACACGTTCTGTTTCATAGAAGATTAATTATATTCAAGCATTTCAGAGGACTAAAAAACAAAACCTGAAGACCAAAATCAAATTCTCATTGCTAAACGGCATTAAGGAGATAAAGCAAACACAACATGACTATTCCGCAGATTATTATTGTTACGGTATACACAAATGTTTTTTCTATTAAATGTCAATGTAAAATATTCAATCTCTAATAGAGCTTAGTGCCAAAAAACCTCATCCCAGTGTTATTGTTGTCATACAGCGATCGGTGAGTAAATCCTATAATACTGCCCTCTATATACAAAAATATAACTACTATAATACTGCCCCTATATACAGGAACACAACTACTATAATACTGCCCCCTATAATCAACAATATAACTACTATAATACTGCTCCTATATACAAGAATATAACTACTATAATACTGCTCCTATATACAAGAATATAACTACTATAATACTGCCCCTATATACAAGAATATAACTACTATAATACTGCTCCTATATACAAGAATATAACTACTATAATACTGCTCCTACATACAAGAATATAACTACTATAATACTGCCTCCTATATACAAGAATATAACTACTATAATACTCCCCCCCCTATATACAAGAATATAACTACTATAATACTGTCCCTATATACAAGAATATAACTACTATAATACTGCCTCCTATATACAAGAATATAACTACTATAATACTGCCCCCTATATACAGGAATATAACTACTATAATACTGCTCCTATATACAAGAATATAACTACTATAATACTGCTTCCTATACACAAGAATATAACTACTATAATACTGCCCCCTATATACAAGAATATAACTACTATAATACTGTCCCCTATATACAAGAATATAACTACTATAATACTGCTCCTATATACAAGAATATAACTACTATAATACTGTCCCTATATACAAGAATATAACTACTATAATACTGCCCCCTATATACAAGAATATAACTACTATAATACTGTCCCTATATACACAAGAATATAACTACTATAATACTGCCCCCTATATACAAGAATATAACTACTATAATACTGCCCCCTATATACAAGAATATAACTACTATAATACTGTCCCCTATATACAAGAATATAACTACTATAATACTGCTCCTATATACAAGAATATAACTACTATAATACTGCTCCCTATATACAAGAATATAACTACTATAATACTGCTCCTATATACAAGAATATAACTACTATAATACTGCTCCTATATACAAGAATATAATTACTATAATACTTCTCCTATATACAAGAATATAACTACTATAATACTGCTCCTATATACAAGAATATAACTACTATAATACTGCTCCTATATACAAGAATATAACTACTATAATACTGCCCCTATATACAAGAATATAACTACTATAATACTGCCCCTATATACAAGAATATAACTACTATAATACTGCCCTCTATATACAAAAATATAACTACTATAATACTGCCCCCTATATACAAGAATATAACTACTATAATACTGCTCCTATATACAAGAATATAACTACTATAATACTGCTCCCTATATACAGGAACACAACTACTATAATACTACTCCTATATACAAGAACATAACTACTATAATACTGCTCCTATATACAAGAATATAACTACTATAATACTGCTCCTATATACAAGAATATAACTACTATAATACTGCCCCTATATACAAGAATATAACTACTATAATACTGCTCCTATATACAAGAATATAACTACTATAACTACTATAATACTGCCCCTATATACAAGAATATAACTACTATAATACTGCTCCTATATACAAGAATATAACTACTATCATACTGCTCCTATATACAGGAATATAACTACTATAATACTGACCCCTATATACAAGAATATAACTACTATAATACTGCCCCTATATACAAGAATATAACTACTATAATACTGCCCCTATATACAAGAATATAACTACTATAATACTGCTCCTATATACAAGAATAAAACTACCATAATATTGCCCCCTATATACAAGAATATAACTACTATAATACTGCTCCTATATACAAGAATATAACTACTATAATACTGCCCCTATATACAAGAATATAACTACTATAATACTGCCCCTATATACAAGAATATAACTACTATAATACTGCCCCCTATATACAAGAATATAACTACTATAATACTGCTCCTATATACAAGACTATAACAACTATAATACTGCCCCCTATATACAAGAATATAACTACTATAATACTGCACCTATATACAAGAATATAACTACTATAATACTGCCCCTATATACATGAATATAACTACTATAATACTGCCTCCTATATACAAGAATACAACTACTATAATACTGCCTCCTATATACAAGAGTATAACTACTATAATACTGCTCCTATATACAAGAATATAACTACTATAATACTGCCCCTATATACATGAATATAACTACTATAATACTGCCCCTATATACAAGAATATAACTACTATAATACTGCCTCCTATATACAAGAATATAACTACTATAATACTGCCTCCTATATACAAGAGTATAACTACTATAATACTGCTCCTATATACAAGAATATAACTACTATAATACTGCTCCTATATACAAGAATATAACTACTATAATACTGCCCCTATATACAAGAATATAACTACTATAATACTGCCGCTATATACAAGAATATAACTACTATAATACTGCCCCTATATACAATATAACTACTATCATACTGCTACTTTATACAAGAATAAAACTACTATAATACTGCCCCCTATATACAAGAATATAACTACTATAATACTGCCCCTATATACAAGAATATAACTACTATAATACTGCCCCTATATACAAGAATATAACTACTATAATACTGCCCCTATATACAAGAATATAACTACTATAATACTGCCCCTATATACAAGAATATAACTACTATAATACTGCCCCTATATACAAGAATATAACTACTATAATACTGCCCAAATATACAAGAATATATCTACTATAATACTGCCCCTATATACAAGAATATAACTACTATAATACTGCTCCTATAAACAAGAATATAACTACTATAATACTGCCCCTATATACAAAAATATAACTACTATAATACTGCCCCTATATACAAGAATATAACTACTATAATACTGCCCCTATATACAAGAATATAACTACTATAATACTGCCCCTATATACAAGAATATAACTACTATAATACTGCCCCTATATGCAAGAATATAACTACTATAATACTGCCCAAATATACAAGAATATATCTACTATAATACTGCCCCTATATACAAGAATATAACTACTATAATACTGCTCCTATAAACAAGAATATAACTACTATAATACTGCTCCTATATACAAGAATATATCTACTATAATACTGCCCCTATATACAAGAATATAACTACTATAATACTGCCTCATATATACAAGAATATACCTACTATCATAATGCTCCCTATATACAAGAATATAACTACTATCATACTGCTCCTATATACAAGAATAAAACTACCATAATATTGCCCCCTATATACAAGAATATAACTACTATAATACTGCCCCTATATACAAGAATATAACTACTATAATACTGCTCCTATATACAAGAATATAACTACTATAATACTGCTCCTATATACAAGAATATAACTACTATCATACTGCTCCTATATACAAGAATATAACTACTATAATACTGCCCCTATATACAAGAATATAACTACTATAATACTGCCCAAATATACAAGAATATATCTACTATAATACTGCTCCTATAAACAAGAATATAACTACTATAATACTGCTCCTATATACAAGAATATATCTACTATAATACTGCCCCTATATACAAGAATATAACTACTATAATACTGCCTCATATATACAAGAATATACCTACTATCATAATGCTCCCTATATACAAGAATATAACTACTATCATACTGCTCCTATATACAAGAATAAAACTACCATAATATTGCCCCCTATATACAAGAATATAACTACTATAATACTGCTCCTATATACAAGAATATAACTACTATAATACTGCTCCTATATACAAGAATAAAACTACTATAATACTGCCCCCTATATACAAGAATATAAATACTATAATACTGCCCCTATATACAAGAATATAACTACTATAATACTGCCCCTATATACAAGAATATAACTACTATAATACTGCCCCTATATACAAGAATATAACTACTATAATACTGCCCCTATATACAAGAATATAACTACTATAATTCTGCCCCTATATACAAGAATATAACTACTATAATACTGCTCCTATATACAAGAATAAAACTACCATAATATTGCCCCCTATATACAAGAATATAACTACTATAATACTGCCCCTATATACAAGAATATAACTACTATAATACTGCCCCTATATACAAGAATATAACTACTATAATACTGCCCCTATATACAAGAATATAACTACTATAATACTGCCCCTATATACAAGAATATAACTACTATAATACTGGTCCTATATACAAGAATATAACTACTATAATACTGCCCCTATATACAAGAATATAACTACTATAATACTGCCCTCTATATACAAGAATATAACTACTGTAATACTGCTCCTATATACAAGAATATAACTACTATAATACTGCCGCTATATACAAGAATATAACTACTATAATACTGCTCCTATATACAGGAATATAACTACTATAATACTGCTCCTATATACAAGAATATAACTACTATAATACTGCCCCTATATACAATATAACTACTATCATACTGCTCCTTTATACAAGAATAAAACTACTATAATACTGCCCCCTATATACAAGAATATAACTACTATAATACTGCCCCTATATACAAGAATATAACTACTATAATACTGCCCCTATATACAAGAATATAACTACTATAATACTGCCCCTATATACAAGAATATAACTACTATAATACTGCCCCTATATACAAGAATATAACTACTATAATACTGCCCAAATATACAAGAATATATCTACTATAATACTGCCCCTATATACAAGAATATAACTACTATAATACTGCCCCTATATACAAGAATATAACTACTATAATACTGCCCAAATATACAAGAATATAACTACTATAATACTGCCCAAATATACAAGAATATAACTACTATAATACTGCTCCTATAAACAAGAATATAACTACTATAATACTGCCCCTATATACAAGAATATAACTACTATAATACTGCCCCTATATACAAGAATATAACTACTATAATACTGCCCCTATATACAAGAATATAACTACTATAATACTGCCCCTATATACAAGAATATAACTACTATAATACTGCTCCCTACATACAAGAATATAACTACTATAATACTGCCCCTATATACAAGAATATAACTACTATAATACTGCCTTCTATATACAAGAATATAACTACTATAATACTGCCCCTATATACAAGAATATAACTACTATAATACTGCCCCTATATACAAGAATATAACTACTATAATACTGCCCCTATATACAAGAATATAACTACTATAATACTGCCCAAATATACAAGAATATATCTACTATAATACTGCCCCTATATACAAGAATATAACTACTATAATACTGCTCCTATAAACAAGAATATAACTACTATAATACTGCTCCTATATACAAAAATATATCTACTATAATACTGCCCCTATATACAAGAATATAACTACTATAATACTGCCTCATATATACAAGAATATACCTACTATCATAATGCTCCCTATATACAAGAATATAACTACTATCATACTGCTCCTATATACAAGAATAAAACTACCATAATATTGCCCCTATATACAAGAATATAACTACTATAATACTGCCCCTATATACAAGAATATAACTACTATAATACTGCTCCTATATACAAGAATATAACTACTATAATACTGCTCCTATATACAAGAATATAACTACTATCATACTGCTCCTATATACAAGAATATAACTACTATCATACTGCTCCTATATACAGGAATATAACTACTATAATACTGACCCCTATATACAAGAATATAACTACTATAATACTGCCCCTATATACAAGAATATAACTACTATAATACTGCTCCTATATACAAGAATAAAACTACCATAATATTGCCCCCTATATACAAGAATATAACTACTATAATACTGCTCCTATATACAAGAATATAACTACTATAATACTGCCCCTATATACAAGAATATAACTACTATAATACTGCCCCTATATACAAGAATATAACTACTATAATACTGCCCCCTATATACAAGAATATAACTACTATAATACTGCTCCTATATACAAGACTATAACAACTATAATACTGCCCCCTATATACAAGAATATAACTACTATAATACTGCACCTATATACAAGAATATAACTACTATAATACTGCCCCTATATACATGAATATAACTACTATAATACTGCCTCCTATATACAAGAATACAACTACTATAATACTGCCTCCTATATACAAGAGTATAACTACTATAATACTGCTCCTATATACAAGAATATAACTACTATAATACTGCCCCTATATACATGAATATAACTACTATAATACTGCCCCTATATACAAGAATATAACTACTATAATACTGCCTCCTATATACAAGAATATAACTACTATAATACTGCCTCCTATATACAAGAGTATAACTACTATAATACTGCTCCTATATACAAGAATATAACTACTATAATACTGCTCCTATATACAAGAATATAACTACTATAATACTGCCCCTATATACAAGAATATAACTACTATAATACTGCCGCTATATACAAGAATATAACTACTATAATACTGCCCCTATATACAATATAACTACTATCATACTGCTACTTTATACAAGAATAAAACTACTATAATACTGCCCCCTATATACAAGAATATAACTACTATAATACTGCCCCTATATACAAGAATATAACTACTATAATACTGCCCCTATATACAAGAATATAACTACTATAATACTGCCCCTATATACAAGAATATAACTACTATAATACTGCCCCTATATACAAGAATATAACTACTATAATACTGCCCCTATATACAAGAATATAACTACTATAATACTGCCCAAATATACAAGAATATATCTACTATAATACTGCCCCTATATACAAGAATATAACTACTATAATACTGCTCCTATAAACAAGAATATAACTACTATAATACTGCCCCTATATACAAAAATATAACTACTATAATACTGCCCCTATATACAAGAATATAACTACTATAATACTGCCCCTATATACAAGAATATAACTACTATAATACTGCCCCTATATACAAGAATATAACTACTATAATACTGCCCCTATATGCAAGAATATAACTACTATAATACTGCTCCCTATATACAAGAATATAACTACTATAATACTGCTCCTATATACAAGAATATAACTACTATAATACTGCTCCTATACACAAGAATATAACTACTATAATACTGCCCAAATATACAAGAATATATCTACTATAATACTGCCCCTATATACAAGAATATAACTACTATAATACTGCTCCTATAAACAAGAATATAACTACTATAATACTGCTCCTATATACAAGAATATATCTACTATAATACTGCCCCTATATACAAGAATATAACTACTATAATACTGCCTCATATATACAAGAATATACCTACTATCATAATGCTCCCTATATACAAGAATATAACTACTATCATACTGCTCCTATATACAAGAATAAAACTACCATAATATTGCCCCCTATATACAAGAATATAACTACTATAATACTGCCCCTATATACAAGAATATAACTACTATAATACTGCTCCTATATACAAGAATATAACTACTATAAGGGCATGACCACACATGGCGGAATTCCTCCGCAACTGTCCGCATCAATGCCGCACAGAATCTGCGTTGCAGATTCTGCAGCGGATCTGCACAAAATGTGCAGAAAATTGATGCGGACTGGCCGCTGCGGACTGCAGGAAAAGTGCTTCTCTTCTCCCTATTCAGTGCAGGATAGAGAGAAGGGACAGCACTTTCCCTAGTGAAAGGAAACGATTTTCATACTTACCGGCCGTTGTCTTGGTGACGCGTCCCTCTTTCGGCATCCAGCCCGACCTCCCTGGATGACGCGCCAGTCCATGTGACCGCTGCAGCCTGTGCTTTGCCTGTGATTGGCTGCAGCCGTCACTTACACTGAAACGTCATCCTGGGAGGCCGGACTGGAGACAGACGCAGGGAGTTCTCGGTAAGTATGAACTTATATGTTTTTTTACAGATACATGTATATTGGGATCGGTAGTCACTGTCCCGGGTGCAGAAACAGTTACTGCCGATCGCTTAACTCTTTCAGCACCCTGGACAGTGACTATTTACAGACGTCTCCTAGCAACGCTCCCGTCATTACGGGAGCCCCATTGACTTCCTCAGTCTGGCTGTAGACCTAGAAATACATAGGTCCAGCCACAATGAAGAAATGTCAAGTTAAAAAAGCAAGACGTATCCGCAGCACACATGACATGTGCATGACAGCTGCGGACTTCATTGCGGAACTTTGAATCTCCATTGAAGTCAATGGAGAAATTCCGCCATGAGTCCGCCACTGCTCCGCAACAGACAGAGCATGCTGCGGACACCAAATTCCGCTCCGCAGCCTATGCTCCGCAGCGGAATTGTACGCATCGTGTAAACGAACACTGCTAATTTAAAGTGAAAGTCAATGGAGAAACGGCTCCGCTGCGGATTAACGCTGCGGAGTGTCCGCAGCGGAATTTAAGTGAAATTCCGCTATGTGTGAACCCGCCCTAATACTGCTCCTATATACAAGAATATAACTACTATCATACTGCTCCTATATACAAGAATATAACTACTATAATACTGCCCCTATATACAAGAATATAACTACTATAATACTGCCCAAATATACAAGAATATATCTACTATAATACTGCTCCTATAAACAAGAATATAACTACTATAATACTGCTCCTATATACAAGAATATATCTACTATAATACTGCCCCTATATACAAGAATATAACTACTATAATACTGCCTCATATATACAAGAATATACCTACTATCATAATGCTCCCTATATACAAGAATATAACTACTATCATACTGCTCCTATATACAAGAATAAAACTACCATAATATTGCCCCCTATATACAAGAATATAACTACTATAATACTGCTCCTATATACAAGAATATAACTACTATAATACTGCTCCTATATACAAGAATAAAACTACTATAATACTGCCCCCTATATACAAGAATATAAATACTATAATACTGCCCCTATATACAAGAATATAACTACTATAATACTGCCCCTATATACAAGAATATAACTACTATAATACTGCCCCTATATACAAGAATATAACTACTATAATACTGCCCCTATATACAAGAATATAACTACTATAATTCTGCCCCTATATACAAGAATATAACTACTATAATACTGCTCCTATATACAAGAATAAAACTACCATAATATTGCCCCCTATATACAAGAATATAACTACTATAATACTGCCCCTATATACAAGAATATAACTACTATAATACTGCCCCTATATACAAGAATATAACTACTATAATACTGCCCCTATATACAAGAATATAACTACTATAATACTGCCCCTATATACAAGAATATAACTACTATAATACTGGTCCTATATACAAGAATATAACTACTATAATACTGCCCCTATATACAAGAATATAACTACTATAATACTGCCCTCTATATACAAGAATATAACTACTGTAATACTGCTCCTATATACAAGAATATAACTACTATAATACTGCCGCTATATACAAGAATATAACTACTATAATACTGCTCCTATATACAGGAATATAACTACTATAATACTGCTCCTATATACAAGAATATAACTACTATAATACTGCCCCTATATACAATATAACTACTATCATACTGCTCCTTTATACAAGAATAAAACTACTATAATACTGCCCCCTATATACAAGAATATAACTACTATAATACTGCCCCTATATACAAGAATATAACTACTATAATACTGCCCCTATATACAAGAATATAACTACTATAATACTGCCCCTATATACAAGAATATAACTACTATAATACTGCCCCTATATACAAGAATATAACTACTATAATACTGCCCAAATATACAAGAATATATCTACTATAATACTGCCCCTATATACAAGAATATAACTACTATAATACTGCCCCTATATACAAGAATATAACTACTATAATACTGCCCAAATATACAAGAATATATCTACTATAATACTGCTCCTATATACAAGAATATAACTACTATAATACTGCTCCTATAAACAAGAATATAACTACTATAATACTGCCCCTATATACAAGAATATAACTACTATAATACTGCCCCTATATACAAGAATATAACTACTATAATACTGCCCCTATATACAAGAATATAACTACTATAATACTGCCCCTATATACAAGAATATAACTACTATAATACTGCTCCCTACATACAAGAATATAACTACTATAATACTGCCCCTATATACAAGAATATAACTACTATAATACTGCCTTCTATATACAAGAATATAACTACTATAATACTGCCCCTATATACAAGAATATAACTACTATAATACTGCCCCTATATACAAGAATATAACTACTATAATACTGCCCCTATATACAAGAATATAACTACTATAATACTGCCCAAATATACAAGAATATATCTACTATAATACTGCCCCTATATACAAGAATATAACTACTATAATACTGCTCCTATAAACAAGAATATAACTACTATAATACTGCTCCTATATACAAAAATATATCTACTATAATACTGCCCCTATATACAAGAATATAACTACTATAATACTGCCTCATATATACAAGAATATACCTACTATCATAATGCTCCCTATATACAAGAATATAACTACTATCATACTGCTCCTATATACAAGAATAAAACTACCATAATATTGCCCCTATATACAAGAATATAACTACTATAATACTGCCCCTATATACAAGAATATAACTACTATAATACTGCTCCTATATACAAGAATATAACTACTATAATACTGCTCCTATATACAAGAATATAACTACTATCATACTGCTCCTATATACAAGAATATAACTACTATCATACTGCTCCTATATACAGGAATATAACTACTATAATACTGACCCCTATATACAAGAATATAACTACTATAATACTGCCCCTATATACAAGAATATAACTACTATAATACTGCCCCTATATACAAGAATATAACTACTATAATACTGCCCAAATATACAAGAATATATCTACTATAATACTGCTCCTATATACAAGAATATAACTACTATAATACTGCTCCCTATATACAAGAATATAACTACTATAATACTGCTCCTATATACAAGAATATAACTACTATAATACTCCTCCCTATATACAAGAATATAACTACTATAATACTGCTCCTATAAACAAGAATATAACTACTATAATACTGCTCCTATATACAAGAATATATCTACTATAATACTGCCCCTATATACAAGAATATAACTACTATAATACTGCCCCTATATACAAGAATATAACTACTATAATACTGCTCCTATATACAAGAATATAACTACTATAATACTGCTCCTATATACAAGAATATATCTACTATAATACTGCCCCTATATACAAGAATATAACTACTATAATACTGCCCCTATATACAAGAATATAACTATTATAATACTGCCCCCTATATACAAGAATATAACTACTATAATACTGCCTCCTATATACAAGAATATAACTACTATAATACTGCCCAAATATACAAGAATATATCTACTATAATACTGCCCCTATATACAAGAATATAACTACTATAATACTTCCCCTATATATAAGAATATAACTACTATAATACTGCTCCTATATACAAGAATATAACTACTATAATACTGCTCCTATATACAAGAATATAACTACCAACCCTACGGCTGATTCAGTGGCTCTATATCGCAGATGGGATCTGGTTGATGGTTGTCTCTTGTATATTTATGTGGAGCCAAGATTTAACCTTTACACGTTCACTATATATGTGGGACACCAGACGGCAGGAGTCCGGTGGGCACGGTTGGCAGGGTGTAGCCTCTTGGCCTTGTTGCCGTGTGCGGTTTGTGCCAGGAGTAAGAAGAGATGTTCCCTGCCGGATTCCGCCGGAGACGCCGATATGTCAGGATATTTATTCGTTTGCTGACATCCGAGTATTAACCCTGAATCCAAGCACGACTCCTCGTCCCACAACGTGGCCCCTCATCTGACCGGTGATATTCCTCACACCGCTCGTTATAAAGGGTGATCGGGTTCATGATGAGCTGCCAGTTATACCCCTGACCTCTTACCTATCGTCACTGACTCATAAAGTGAAGCCACCATTCTGACCAAGTCGCCCCTACGGTACCTCACCCTAATAGATTTCTGGACTCACCCTATAAAGCGGTGTGTGCCCATGAGTGGTACCTAGAAAACTGCAGAGCTATTCTGGAGTCAGGGATAGTGGTACCATATATATCCACCGACCAGGATAGAAATAACGCAGATCCACTCGGCGCCAGATTTAACCTTCAGGGTGCGGCATCTCATTGGCTCTTAGGAGTTAAGAGGCGGCCAATCAGAAGGTACCAGGGGTTCTTAAATTTAAGGGGACCGCCTCTATGGAGATCAACCGGTGACCCCTCAACCTATTACATCGATAGTCTTTAACATTGATCTGAATGGTGAGCGCAACAGCTTGAAAAAACGTGGGACGCTGCGACGTCATTAGTCCTGGCGCCACAATGTCGACAAGAGTGAGAATTGTAGATCTCCAGCTTACAAACACCATCCAGTAATGAAAATTCAGGACAGGAAAATTTCCAGATAATACTGAATGTTGGCGAGAACTGAGGATTAACCCGCGAAACTGCCGCCAGCCGTAGCGCAATCACTAATTCACTTGCTAATGCTCTTACTAGAGGAAAAACAGAAAATTTCTGTCAAAACGTTAAAAAGTCTTAGAACATTTCATTAGGCAAAGCTGAAGAAAATCCTCTCCGAAAAAGCAATTAGTACGACCCTGCAAAACATCCACATAATTATCCACATGATGGCGGTCATTCCGAAGAGACGAACGGCGCAGAAGAAAAACTCACCGAATATGTAAAAAAAGAGGGTAAATGTCGACTTGACGTCCGTGATATTCGCACATCTTATATACAGTAACAGCTATTCATCTATTACTACTGACAACCAGCCTGTATATCGTGTGAGAGGTTGTCACAGCCCCGCCCCCTGTTACTGACATCACTGATATATAATATAATTACATTGTGATCAGACATGAGATCCACACATCTTATACACAGTCACAGCTATTCATCTATTACTACTGACAACCAGCCTGTATATCATGTGTGAGAGGTTGTCACAGCCCCGCCCCCTGTTACTGACATCACTGATATATAATATAATTACACTGTGATCAGACATGAGATCCGCACATCTTATATACAGTAACAGCTATTCATCTATTACTACTGACAACCAGCCTGTATACCATGTGTGAGAGGTTGTCACAGCCCCGCCCCCTGTTACTGACATCACTGATATATAATATAATTACATTGTGATCAGACATGAGATCCACACATCTTATATACAGTCACAGCTATTCATCTATTACTACTGACAACCAGCCTGTATATCATGTGTGAGAGGTTGTCACAGCCCCGCCCCCTGTTACTGACATCACTGATATATAATATAATTACACTGTGATCAGACATGAGATCCACACATCTTATATACAGTCACAGCTATTCATCTATTACTACTGACAACCAGCCTGTATATCATGTGTGAGAGGTTGTCACAGCCCCGCCCCCTGTTACTGACATCACTGATATATAATATAATTACATTGTGATCAGACATGAGATCCACACATCTTATATACAGTAACAGCTATTCATCTATTACTACTGACAACCAGCCTGTATATCATGTGTGAGAGGTTGTCACAGCCCCGCCCCCTGTTACTGACATCACTGATATATAATATAATTACATTGTGATCAGACTTGAGATCCACACATCTTATATACAGTAACAGCTATTCATCTGTTACTACTGACAACCAGCCTGTATATCATGTGTGAGAGGTTGTCACAGCCCCGCCCCCTGTTACTGACATCACTGATATATAATATAATTACACTGTGATCAGACATGAGATCCACACATCTTCTATACAGTAACAGCTATTCATCTATTACTACTGACAACCAGCCTGTATATCATGTGTGAGAGGTTGTCACAGCTCCGCCCCCTGTTACTGACATCACTGATATATAATATAATTACATTGTGATCAGACATGAGATCCACACATCTTATATACAGTAACAGCTATTCATCTATTACTACTGACAACCAGCCTGTATATCATGTGTGAGCGGTTGTCACAGCCCCGCCCCCTGTTACTGACATCACTGATATATAATATAATTACATTGTGATCAGACATGAGATCCACACATCTTATATACAGTAACAGCTATTCATCTATTACTACTGACAACCAGCCTGTATATCATGTGAGAGGTTGTCACAGCCCCGCCCCCTGTTACTGACATCACTGATATATAATATAATTACATTGTGATCAGTCATGAGATCCACACATCTTATATACAGTAACAGCTATTCATCTATTACTACTGACCATCAGCCTGTATATCATGTGTGAGAGGTTGTCACAGCCCCGCCCCCTGTTACTGACATCACTGATATATAATATAATTACATTGTGATCAGTCATGAGATCCACACATCTTATATACAGTGACAGCTATTCATCTATTACTACTGACAACCAGCCTGTATATCATGTGTGAGAGGTTGTCACAGCCCCGCCCCCTGTTACTGACATCACTGATATATAATATAATTACATTGTGATCAGGCATGAGATCCACACATCTTATATACAGTCACAGCTATTCATCTATTACTACTGACAACCAGCCTGTATATCATGTGTGAGAGGTTGTCACAGCCCCGCCCCCTGTTACTGACATCACTGATATATAATATAATTACACTGTGATCAGACATGAGATCCACACATCTTATATACAGTCACAGCTATTCATCTATTACTACTGACAACCAGCCTGTATATCATGTGTGAGAGGTTGTCACAGCCCCGCCCCCTGTTACTGACATCACTGATATATAATATAATTACATTGTGATCAGACATGAGATCCACACATCTTATATACAGTAACAGCTATTCATCTATTACTACTGACAACCAGCCTGTATATCATGTGTGAGAGGTTGTCACAGCCCCGCCCCCTGTTACTGACATCACTGATATATAATATAATTACATTGTGATCAGACTTGAGATCCACACATCTTATATACAGTAACAGCTATTCATCTGTTACTACTGACAACCAGCCTGTATATCATGTGTGAGAGGTTGTCACAGCCCCGCCCCCTGTTACTGACATCACTGATATATAATATAATTACACTGTGATCAGACATGAGATCCACACATCTTATATACAGTAACAGCTATTCATCTATTACTACTGACAACCAGCCTGTAT
Organism: Rhinoderma darwinii; assembly: GCF_050947455.1. NCBI lineage: Eukaryota > Metazoa > Chordata > Amphibia > Anura > Rhinodermatidae > Rhinoderma > Rhinoderma darwinii. The sequence continues at coordinate 150,308 of NW_027464226.1, forward strand.
ATCATGTGTGAGAGGTTGTCACAGCCCCGCCCCCTGTTACTGACATCACTGATATAGAATATAATTACATTGTGATCAGACATGAGATCCACACATCTTCTATACAGTAACAGCTATTCATCTATTACTACTGACAACCAGCCTGTATATCATGTGTGAGAGGTTGTCACAGCTCCGCCCCCTGTTACTGACATCACTGATATATAATATAATTACATTGTGATCAGACATGAGATCCACACATCTTATATACAGTAACAGCTATTCATCTATTACTACTGACAACCAGCCTGTATATCATGTGTGAGCGGTTGTCACAGCCCCGCCCCCTGTTACTGACATCACTGATATATAATATAATTACATTGTGATCAGACATGAGATCCACACATCTTATATACAGTAACAGCTATTCATCTATTACTACTGACAACCAGCCTGTATATCATGTGAGAGGTTGTCACAGCCCCGCCCCCTGTTACTGACATCACTGATATATAATATAATTACATTGTGATCAGTCATGAGATCCACACATCTTATATACAGTAACAGCTATTCATCTATTACTACTGACCATCAGCCTGTATATCATGTGTGAGAGGTTGTCACAGCCCCGCCCCCTGTTACTGACATCACTGATATATAATATAATTACATTGTGATCAGTCATGAGATCCACACATCTTATATACAGTGACAGCTATTCATCTATTACTACTGACAACCAGCCTGTATATCATGTGTGAGAGGTTGTCACAGCCCCGCCCCCTGTTACTGACATCACTGATATATAATATAATTACATTGTGATCAGGCATGAGATCCACACATCTTATATACAGTCACAGCTATTCATCTATTACTACTGACAACCAGCCTGTATATCATGTGTGAGAGGTTGTCACAGCCCCGCCCCCTGTTACTGACATCACTGATATATAATATAATTACACTGTGATCAGACATGAGATCCACACATCTTATATACAGTCACAGCTATTCATCTATTACTACTGACAACCAGCCTGTATATCATGTGTGAGAGGTTGTCACAGCCCCGCCCCCTGTTACTGACATCACTGATATATAATATAATTACATTGTGATCAGACATGAGATCCACACATCTTATATACAGTAACAGCTATTCATCTATTACTACTGACAACCAGCCTGTATATCATGTGTGAGAGGTTGTCACAGCCCCGCCCCCTGTTACTGACATCACTGATATATAATATAATTACATTGTGATCAGACTTGAGATCCACACATCTTATATACAGTAACAGCTATTCATCTGTTACTACTGACAACCAGCCTGTATATCATGTGTGAGAGGTTGTCACAGCCCCGCCCCCTGTTACTGACATCACTGATATATAATATAATTACACTGTGATCAGACATGAGATCCACACATCTTATATACAGTAACAGCTATTCATCTATTACTACTGACAACCAGCCTGTATATCATGTGTGAGAGGTTGTCACAGCCCCGCCCCCTGTTACTGACATCACTGATATAGAATATAATTACATTGTGATCAGACATGAGATCCACACATCTTCTATACAGTAACAGCTATTCATCTATTACTACTGACAACCAGCCTGTATATCATGTGTGAGAGGTTGTCACAGCTCCGCCCCCTGTTACTGACATCACTGATATATAATATAATTACATTGTGATCAGACATGAGATCCACACATCTTATATACAGTAACAGCTATTCATCTATTACTACTGACAACCAGCCTGTATATCATGTGTGAGCGGTTGTCACAGCCCCGCCCCCTGTTACTGACATCACTGATATATAATATAATTACATTGTGATCAGACATGAGATCCACACATCTTATATACAGTAACAGCTATTCATCTATTACTACTGACAACCAGCCTGTATATCATGTGAGAGGTTGTCACAGCCCCGCCCCCTGTTACTGACATCACTGATATATAATATAATTACATTGTGATCAGTCATGAGATCCACACATCTTATATACAGTAACAGCTATTCATCTATTACTACTGACCATCAGCCTGTATATCATGTGTGAGAGGTTGTCACAGCCCCGCCCCCTGTTACTGACATCACTGATATATAATATAATTACATTGTGATCAGTCATGAGATCCACACATCTTATATACAGTGACAGCTATTCATCTATTACTACTGACAACCAGCCTGTATATCATGTGTGAGAGGTTGTCACAGCCCCGCCCCCTGTTACTGACATCACTGATATATAATATAATTACATTGTGATCAGGCATGAGATCCACACATCTTATATACAGTCACAGCTATTCATCTATTACTACTGACAACCAGCCTGTATATCATGTGTGAGAGGTTGTCACAGCCCCGCCCCCTGTTACTGACATCACTGATATATAATATAATTACACTGTGATCAGACATGAGATCCACACATCTTATATACAGTCACAGCTATTCATCTATTACTACTGACAACCAGCCTGTATATCATGTGTGAGAGGTTGTCACAGCCCCGCCCCCTGTTACTGACATCACTGATATATAATATAATTACATTGTGATCAGACATGAGATCCACACATCTTATATACAGTAACAGCTATTCATCTATTACTACTGACAACCAGCCTGTATATCATGTGTGAGAGGTTGTCACAGCCCCGCCCCCTGTTACTGACATCACTGATATATAATATAATTACATTGTGATCAGACTTGAGATCCACACATCTTATATACAGTAACAGCTATTCATCTGTTACTACTGACAACCAGCCTGTATATCATGTGTGAGAGGTTGTCACAGCCCCGCCCCCTGTTACTGACATCACTGATATATAATATAATTACACTGTGATCAGACATGAGATCCACACATCTTATATACAGTAACAGCTATTCATCTATTACTACTGACAACCAGCCTGTATATCATGTGTGAGAGGTTGTCACAGCCCCGCCCCCTGTTACTGACATCACTGATATATAATATAATTACATTGTGATCAGACATGAGATCCACACATCTTCTATACAGTAACAGCTATTCATCTATTACTACTGACAACCAGCCTGTATATCATGTGTGAGAGGTTGTCACAGCCCCGCCCCCTGTTACTGACATCACTGATATATAATATAATTACATTGTGATCAGGCATGAGATCCACACATCTTATATACAGTCACAGCTATTCATCTATTACTACTGACAACCAGCCTGTATATCATGTGTGAGAGGTTGTCACAGCCCCGCCCCCTGATACTGACATCACTGATATATAATATAATTACATTGTGATCAGACATGAGATCCACACATCTTATATACAGTCACAGCTATTCATCTATTACTACTGACAACCAGCCTGTATATCATGTGTGAGAGGTTGTCACAGCTCCGCCCCCTGTTACTGACATCACTGATATATAATATAATTACATTGTGATCAGACATGAGATCCACACATCTTATATACAGTAACAGCTATTCATCTATTACTACTGACAACCAGCCTGTATATCATGTGTGAGCGGTTGTCACAGCCCCGCCCCCTGTTACTGACATCACTGATATATAATATAATTACATTGTGATCAGACATGAGATCCACACATCTTATATACAGTAACAGCTATTCATCTATTACTACTGACAACCAGCCTGTATATCATGTGAGAGGTTGTCACAGCCCCGCCCCCTGTTACTGACATCACTGATATATAATATAATTACATTGTGATCAGTCATGAGATCCACACATCTTATATACAGTAACAGCTATTCATCTATTACTACTGACCATCAGCCTGTATATCATGTGTGAGAGGTTGTCACAGCCCCGCCCCCTGTTACTGACATCACTGATATATAATATAATTACATTGTGATCAGTCATGAGATCCACACATCTTATATACAGTGACAGCTATTCATCTATTACTACTGACAACCAGCTTGTATATCATGTGTGAGAGGTTGTCACAGCTCCGCCCCCTGTTACTGACATCACTGATATATAATATAATTACATTGTGATCAGACATGAGATCCACACATCTTATATACAGTAACAGCTATTCATCTATCACTACTGACAACCAGCCTGTATATCATGTGTGAGAGGTTGTCACAGCTCCGCCCCCTGTTACTGACATCACTGATATATAATATAATTACACTGTGATCAGACATGAGATCCACACATCTTATATACAGTAACAGCTATTCATCTATTACTACTGACAACCAGCCTGTATATCATGTGTGAGAGGTTGTCACAGCCCCGCCCCCTGATACTGACATCACTGATATATAATATAATTACATTGTGATCAGACATGAGATCCACACATCTTATATACAGTCACAGCTATTCATCTATTACTACTGACAACCAGCCTGTATATCATGTGTGAGAGGTTGTCACAGCTCCGCCCCCTGTTACTGACATCACTGATATATAATATAATTACATTGTGATCAGACATGAGATCCACACATCTTATATACGGTAACAGCTATTCATCTATTACTACTGACAACCAGCCTGTATATCATGTGTGAGCGGTTGTCACAGCCCCGCCCCCTGTTACTGACATCACTGATATATAATATAATTACACTGTGATCAGACATGAGATCCACACATCTTATATACAGTCACAGCTATTCATCTATTACTACTGACAACCAGCCTGTATATCATGTGTGAGAGGTTGTCACAGCTCCGCCCCCTGTTACTGACATCACTGATATATAATATAATTACACTGTGATCAGACATGAGCTCCACACATCTTATATAAAGTAACAGCTATTCATCTATCACTACTGACAACCAGCCTGTATATCATGTGTGAGAGGTTGTCACAGCTCCGCCCCCTGTTACTGACATCACTGATATATAATATAATTACACTGTGATCAGACATGAGATCCACACATCTTATATACAGTAACAGCTATTCATCTATTACTACTGACAACCAGCCTGTATATCATGTGTGAGAGGTTGTCACAGCCCCGCCCCCTGATACTGACATCACTGATATATAATATAATTACATTGTGATCAGACATGAGATCCACACATCTTATATACAGTCACAGCTATTCATCTATTACTACTGACAACCAGCCTGTATATCATGTGTGAGAGGTTGTCACAGCCCCGCCCCCTGTTACTGACATCACTGATATATAATATAATTACATTGTGATCAGACATGAGATCCACACATCTTATATACAGTAACAGCTATTCATCTATTACTACTGACAACCAGCCTGTATATCATGTGAGAGGTTGTCACAGCCCCGCCCCCTGTTACTGACATCACTGATATATAATATAATTACATTGTGATCAGTCATGAGATCCACACATCTTATATACAGTAACAGCTATTCATCTATTACTACTGACCATCAGCCTGTATATCATGTGTGAGAGGTTGTCACAGCCCCGCCCCCTGTTACTGACATCACTGATATATAATATAATTACATTGTGATCAGTCATGAGATCCACACATCTTATATACAGTGACAGCTATTCATCTATTACTACTGACAACCAGCCTGTATATCATGTGTGAGAGGTTGTCACAGCCCCGCCCCCTGTTACTGACATCACTGATATATAATATAATTACATTGTGATCAGACATGAGATCCACACATCTTATATACAGTAACAGCTATTCATCTATTACTACTGACAACCAGCCTGTATATCATGTGTGAGAGGTTGTCACAGCTCCGCCCCCTGTTACTGACATCACTGATATATAATATAATTACACTGTGATCAGACATGAGCTCCACACATCTTATATACAGTAACAGCTATTCATCTATTACTACTGACAACCAGCTTGTATATCATGTGTGAGAGGTTGTCACAGCTCCGCCCCCTGTTACTGACATCACTGATATATAATATAATTACACTGTGATCAGACATGAGCTCCACACATCTTATATACAGTAACAGCTATTCATCTATTACTACTGACAACCAGCTTGTATATCATGTGTGAGAGGTTGTCACAGCTCCGCCCCCTGTTACTGACATCACTGATATATAATATAATTACACTGTGATCAGACATGAGATCCACACATCTTATATACAGTAACAGCTATTCATCTATTACTACTGACAACCAGCCTGTATATCATGTGTGAGAGGTTGTCACAGCCCCGCCCCCTGTTACTGACATCACTGATATATAATATAATTACACTGTGATCAGACATGAGATCCACACATCTTATATACAGTAACAGCTATTCATCTATTACTACTGACAACCAGCCTGTATATCATGTGTGAGAGGTTGTCATAGCCCCGCCCCCTGTTACTGACATCACTGATATATAATATAATTACATGTGATCAGACATGAGATCCACACATCTTATATACAGTCACAGCTATTCATCTATTACTACTGACAACCAGCCTGTATATCATGTGTGAGCGGTTGTCACAGCCCCGCCCCCTGTTACTGACATCACTGATATATAATATAATTACATTGTGATCAGACATGAGATCCACACATCTTATATACAGTCACAGCTATTCATCTATTACTACTGACAACCAGCCTGTATATCATGTGTGAGAGGTTGTCACAGCCCCGCCCCCTGTTACTGACATCACTGATATATAATATCATTACATTGTGGTCAGACATGAGATCCACACATCTTATATACAGTAACAGCTATTCATCTATTACTACTGACAACCAGCCTGTATATCATGTGTGAGAGGTTGTCACAGCCCCGCCCCCTGTTACTGACATCACTGATATATAATATAATTACATTGTGATCAGACTTGAGATCCACACATCTTATATACAGTAACAGCTATTCATCTGTTACTACTGACAACCAGCCTGTATATCATGTGTGAGAGGTTGTCACAGCCCCGCCCCCTGTTACTGACATCACTGATATATAATATAATTACACTGTGATCAGACATGAGATCCACACATCTTATATACAGTCACAGCTATTCATCTATTACTACTGACAACCAGCCTGTATATCATGTGTGAGAGGTTGTCACAGCCCCGCCCCCTGTTACTGACATCACTGATATATAATATCATTACATTGTGGTCAGACATGAGATCCACACATCTTATATACAGTCACAGCTATTCATCTATTACTACTGACAAACAGAGTTGGTGGAGGCGTCGGGTGAGTTGGTTGAGATGATGGGGTGAGTTGGTTGAGATGATGGGGTGAGTTGGTTAAGATGATGGGGTGAGTTGGTTGACATGACGGGGCGAGTTGGTTGACATGACGGGGCGAGTTGGTTGACATGACGGGGCGAGTTGGTTGACATGACGGGGCGAGTTGGTTGAGATGATGGGGTGTGTTGGTTGAGATGATGGGGTGAGTTGGTTAAGATGATCGGGTGAGTTGGTTGAGGTGACGGGGTGAGTGGGTTGATATGACGGGGTGAGTTGGTTGAGATGACGGGGTGAGTTGGTTGAGATGATGGGGTGAGTTGGTTGAGGTGACTGGGTGAATTGGTTGAGATGATGGGGTGAGTTGGTTGAGAGTTGGTTGAGATGATGGGGTGAGTTGGTTAAGATGATGGGGTGAGTTGGTTGAGGTGATGGGGTGAATTGGTTGAAATGACGGGGTGAGTTGGTTGAGAGTTGGTTGAGATGATGGGGTGGGTTGGTTGAGAGGATGGGGTGAGTTGGTTAAGATGATGGAGTGAGTTGGTTGAGGTGATGGGGTGAGTTGGTTGAGATGATGGGGTGAGTTGGTTGAGGTGATGGGGTGAGTTGGTTGAGATGATGGGGTGAGTTGGTTAAGATGATGGAATGAGTTGGTTAAGATGATGGGGTGAGTTGGTTGAGATGATGGGGTGAGTTGGTTGAGATGATGGGGTGAGTTGGTTGAGATGATGGGGTGAGTTGGTTGAGATGATGGGTGAGTTGGTTGAGTTGATGGGGTGAGTTGGTTGAGGTGATGGGGTGAGTTGGTTGAGGTGATGGGGTGAGTTGGTTGAGGAGATGGGGTGAGTTGGTTGAGATGATGGGGTGAGTTGGTTGAGATGATGGGTGAGTTGGTTGAGTTGATGGGGTGAGTTGGTTGAGGTGATGGGGTGAGTTGGTTGAGGAGATGGGGTGAGTTGGTTGAGATGATGGGGTGAGTTGGTCTATCATCAGCAGTGGACGAGCACATGATTGTGGAACCTTAGAGGGAGATTTCATAGTTACCTTTGCTACTAATGAATAATAGATGAAGCATCAGGTGACGTCTTCCTCCCCAGCAGTACCATGCAGACTGGCAGTGGATGAAGACTTCAGGGTGATTCCGAACCCCCCCCCCCCCAACTCTCCCTCGCTTTACCCTTCCCCCTCCTCTATCTAAAATACAAAAATAAACTGGTTGGATTTATTAGAGCATGAAAAATGGCAGAACGCTGACACAGATCTCCTCCAGGACAATCCGCAGAAAAACGTTCCCTGTGCCAGACGCCTCTCTGACATTTACTGTTTCACTACAATAGCTGATGATTCCCCCCTCTGTGCAACGTCCATATCATTGTATAATCCCAGGCCTGTCATAGGATAGATGGATGGATGGATGGATGGATAGATAGATAGATAGATAGATAGATAGATAGATAGATAGATAGATAGATAGATAGATAGATAGATAGATAGATAGATAGATAGATAGATAGATAGATAGATAGATAGATATGAGATAGATAGATAGATAGATAGATAGATAGATAGATAGATAGATAGATAGATAAAATCTACACACCCCTGTTAAAATGCCAGGTTACATAAGTACAGGATGAATCATTTCAAAACTTTTTCCACCTTAGTTGTGACCTATAATCTGTACAATTCTATTGAAAAACAAACTGAAATCATTTAGAGGGGAAAAATGAAAATAACAAAACTACAATAATGTGGTTGCATAAGTGTGAACACCCTCTTATAATTGGGGATGTAATTGTGTTCAGAATTAGCCAATTACATATAAGCTCATGTTAAACAGTAGTCAGTACTCAGCTGCCATTATTTATAGTGATTCGGAGTGACCCCATATAAAGTTCAGCTCTTCTATTAAGATTTTCTTGACATTTTCTTTGTTTCATGTGACAGTAAAAGCCGTGGTCCGTAAAGAGCTTACACCACATCAAAGGGAACTGATTGTTGAAAAGCATCAGTCAAGAGAAGGGTACCAAAGAATTTCCAAGGCATTAGCTATACCATGGAACACAGTGAAGGCGTCATCAAGAAGTGGATTACATTTGGCACAACAGTGACGTTACCATGAACTGGACGTCCCTCAAAACTTGATGAAAAGACAAGATGAAAATTGGTCCTGGAGGCCACCAAGAGGCCTACAGCAACATTAAAGGAGCTGCAGGACTTTCTGGCATGCACTGGTTGTGTAGTGCATGTGACAACAATCTCCCGGATTCTTCATATGTCTGGGCTCTGGGGGAGGGTGGCAAGACGGAAGCCTTTTCTAACAAAGAAAAACACGTGGGGAAACTGTCTGATGAGATGAAGGTCGAACTTTTTGGCCATGATTCCAAAATGTATGTTTGGCGCAAAGCCAAGACTGCACATCACCAAAAGAAAATCATCCCCACAGTCACGCACGGTGGAAGAAGCATTATGGAGCACGGTGGGGGCAGCATTATGAAGCGTAGTGGCGGCAGCATTATGAAGCGTAGTGGCGGCAGCATTATGAAGCGTAGTGGCGGCAGCATTATGAAGCGTAGTGGCGGCGGCATTATGTAGCGTGGTGGCGGCGGCATTATGTAGCGTGGTGGCGGCGGCATTATGTAGCGTGGTGGGGGCATTATGGAACACGGTGGAGGCAGCATTATGGAGCACGGTGGAGGCAGCATTATGGAGGACGGTGGAGGCAGCATTATGGAGGACGGTGGAGGTAGTATTATGGAGCACGGTGGAGGCAGCATTATGGAGGACGGTGGAGGCAGCATTATGGAGGATGGTGGAGGTAGCATTATGGAGGACGGTGGAGGCAGCATTATGGAGGACGGTGGAGGCAGTATTATGGAGGATGGTGGGGGCAGCATTATGGAGGACGGTGGAGGCAGCATTATGGAGGACGGTGGAGGCAGCATTATGGAGGACGGTGGAGGTAGCATTATGGAGGACGGTGGAGGCAGTATTATGGAGCAAGGTGGAGGCAGCATTATGGGGCACGGTGGAGGCAGCATTATGGGGCACGGTGGAGGTAGCATTATGGAGCACGGTGAAGGTAGCATTATGGAGGACGGTGGAGGCAGCATTATGGAGCACGGTGGAGCCGTCATTATGGGGCACGGTGGAGGTAGCATTATGGAGCACGGTGGAGCCGTCATTATGGAGCACGGTGGAGGCAGCATTATGGAGCACGGTGGAGGCAGCATTATGGAGCACGGTGGAGCCGTCATTATGGAGCACGGTGGAGGCAGCATTATGGAGCACGGTGGAGGCAGCATTATGGAGGACGGTGGGGGCAGCATTATGGAGGACGGTGGGGGCAGCATTATGGAGGACGGTGGAGGCAGCATTATGGAGGACGGTGGGGGCAGCATTATGGAGGACGGTGGGGGCAGCATTATGGAGGACGGTGGGGGCAGCATTATGGAGGACGGTGGGGGCAGCATTATGGAGGACGGTGGAGGCAGCATTATGGAGGACGGTGGGGGCAGCATTATGGAGGACGGTGGAGGCAGCATTATGGAGGACGGTGGGGGCAGTATTATGGAGGACGGTGGGGGCAGCATTATGGAGGACGGTGGGGGCAGCATTATGGAGGACGGTGGGGGCAGCATTATGGAGGACGGTGGGGGCAGCATTATGGAGGACGGTGGGGGCAGCATTATGGAGGACGGTGGGGGCAGCATTATGGAGGACGGTGGGGGCAGCATTATGGAGGACGGTGGGGGCAGCATTATGGAGGATGGTGGGGGCAGCATTATGGAGGATGGTGGGGGCAGCATTATGGAGGATGGTGGGGGCAGCATTATGGAGGATGGTGGGGGCAGCATTATGGAGGATGGTGGGGGCAGCATTATGGAGGATGGTGGGGCAGCATTATGGAGGATGGTGGGGGCAGCATTATGGAGGATGGTGGGGCAGCATTATGGAGGATGGTGGAGGCAGCATTATGGAGGATGGTGGGGGCAGCATTATGGAGGATGGTGGAGGCAGCATTATGGAGGATGGTGGGGGCAGCATTATGGAGGATGGTGGGGGCAGCATTATGGAGGATGGTGGGGGCAGCATTATGGAGGATGGTGGGGGCAGCATTATGGAGGATGGTGGGGGCAGCATTATGGAGGATGGTGGGGGCAGCATTATGGAGGATGGTGGGGGCAGCATTATGGAGGATGGTGGGGGCAGCATTATGGAGGATGGTGGGGGCAGCATTATGGAGGATGGTGGGGGCAGCATTATGGAGGATGGTGGGGGCAGCATTATGTAGCGTGGTGGGGGCGGCATTATGGAGGGTGGTGGGGGCAGCATTATGGAGGACGGTGGGGGCAGCATTATGGAGGACGGTGGGGGCAGCATTATGGAGGACGGTGGGGGCAGCATTATGGAGGACGGTGGGGGCAGCATTATGGAGGATGGTGGGGGCAGCATTATGGAGGATGGTGGGGGCAGCATTATGGAGGATGGTGGGGGCAGCATTATGGAGGACGGTGGGGACAGCATTATGGAGGATGGTGGGGGCAGCATTATGGAGGATGGTGGGGGCAGCATTATGGAGGATGGTGGGGGCAGCATTATGGAGGACGGTGGGGGCAGCATTATGGAGGACGGTGGGGGCAGCATTATGGAGGACGGTGGGGGCAGCATTATGGAGGACGGTGGAGGCAGCATTATGGAGGACGGTGGGGACAGCATTATGGAGGACGGTGGGGGCAGCATTATGGAGGATGGTGGGGGCAGCATTATGGAGGATGGTGGGGGCAGCATTATGGAGGATGGTGGGGGCAGCATTATGGAGGATGGTGGGGGCAGCATTATGGAGGATGGTGGGGGCAGCATTATGGAGGATGGTGGGGACAGCATTATGGAGGACGGTGGGGACAGCATTATGGAGGATGGTGGGGGCAGCATTATGGAGGATGGTGGAGGCAGCATTATGGAGGATGGTGGGGACAGCATTATGGAGGATGGTGGGGGCAGCATTATGGAGGATGGTGGAGGCAGCATTATGGAGGATGGTGGGGGCAGCATTATGGAGGATGGTGGGGGCAGCATTATGGAGGATGGTGGGGGCAGCATTATGGAGGATGGTGGGGGCAGCATTATGGAGGATGGTGGGGGCAGCATTATGGAGGATGGTGGGGGCAGCATTATGGAGGACGGTGGGGGCAGCATTATACTTTGGGGCTGTTTTTCTGCAGCTGGGACTGGGACTTTAGTCAAGGTGGAGGGAATTATGAACAGTTCCAAATATCAGTCAATATTGGCACAAAACCTGCAGCCGCTGCTAAAAAGCTGAAGATGAAGATGAATTTCACCTTTCAGCACGTCAACGACCCAAAGCAACAAAAGAAGAAGATCAGCCGGAGCCCAGACCTGAACCCCACTGACAATCTGTGGGGTGACCTGGAGGGGCCGTACACAGGAGACGCCAAGTCACGATCTGTCATGTGATCGACTGAAGCTTCATAAAGTCAAAGGGGAATTCAACAAAGTATTAGTTTAAGGGCGTGCAGATTTATGCAACCACATTATTTATGTTCTTTATTTTTCCACCCTAAAAGATTTCACTTTGTTTTTCAATATAATTGTACAGACTACGGGTCACATAAATCTGCCTAAAAAAAAAAACGGAATGCAAAAAACTCAGTGTGAACCCGGCCGTAAGGTGGAAAAAGTTCTGAAATGATTCATCTTGTACTGATTTTGCAACATGACAAAAACCTGACATTGTAACAGGGGCGTGTAGACTTTTTATATCCACTGTATATACCCATACATAATACACACAGGTACAGTATATACCCATACATAATACACACAGGTACAGTATATACCCATACATAATACACACAGGTACAGTATATACCCATACATAATACACACAGGTACAGTATATACTCATACATAATACACACAGGTACAGTATATACTCATACATAATACACACAGGTACAGTATATACTCATACATAATACACACAGGTACAGTATATACTCATACATAATACACACAGGTACAGTATATACCCATACATAATACACACAGGTACAGTATATACCCATACATAATACACACAGGTACAGTATATACCCATACATAATACACACAGGTACAGTATATACCCATACATAATACACACAGGTACAGTATATACTCATACATAATACACACAGGTACAGTATATACTCATACATAATACACACAGGTACAGTATATACTCATACATAATACACACAGGTACAGTATATACTCATACATAATACACACAGGTACAGTATATACCCATATAGTGTGTTATATATTCTGATATACTGTACCTGTGTTATTATATAGGTATATACAGATTTGTTGCTATAGGTAACTGCGTCACTTTTGCCTTGCACTAGTTATGAAAAATCTCCCCCATAATGTCAAAAACACCCTGTTTATGCACGGAGGCCCTGCTGGGAGTTATAGTCGTGTTCAGCGTATGACTACTTCATTTTTTGTGGTGCATAATTTTATATATATATACACATACACACACACACACATATATACATACACACACACACACATATACATACACACATATATACATACACACATACACACACACACACACACATATATACATACACACACACACATATATACATACACACACACACACACACACACACACACATATACATACACACACACATATATATATACATACACACACACACACACATATATATACATACACACACACACACACACACACACATATATACACACACATACACATATATACATACACACACACACACACACATATACATACACACACATATATACATACACACACACATATATACACACACACACACACACACACACACACACACACATATATATATATACCGGCCCAATGGACACCAAAAATACACTGTTTTGGCCCCTGTACACGCTAATCATAGGGAAAGTAGTGATGTGAATAAGGCTTTATATGAGTATTTAACTCAGGTCTCACTGTTGTCAGGCTGTGAGGCATATATGCACCGCACCATATATACTCTATACTAGCACCACACCATATATACTCTATACTAGCACCGCACCATATATACTCTATACTAGCACCACACCATATATAATGTATACTAGCACCGTACCATATATACTCTATACTAGCACCACACCATATATACTGTATACTAGCACCGCACCATATATACTCTATACTAGAACCGCACCATATATACTCTATACTAGCACCGCACCATATATACTCTATACTAGCACCGCACCATATATACTCTATACTAGCACCACACCATATATACTCTATACTAGCACCACACCATATATAATGTATACTAGCACCGTACCATATATACTCTATACTAGCACCACACCATATATAATGTATACTAGCACCGTACCATATATACTCTATACTAGCACCACACCATATATACTGTATACTAGCACCGCACCATATATACTCTATACTAGCACCGCACCATATATACTCTATACTAGCACCGCACCATATATACTCTATACTAGCACCGCACCATATATACTCTATACTAGCACCGCACCATATATACTCTATACTAGCACCACACCATATATACTCTATACTAGCACCACACCATATATAATGTATACTAGCACCGTACCATATATACTCTATACTAGCACCACACCATATATACTGTATACTAGCACCGCACCATATATACTCTATACTAGCACCACACCATATATACTCTATACTAGCACCACACCATATATAATGTATACTAGCACCGTACCATATATACTCTATACTAGCACCACACCATATATACTGTATACTAGCACCACACCATATATACTCTATACTAGCACCACACCATATATACTCTATACTAGTACTGCACCACACATATATACTGTATACTAGCACTGCACTACACATATATACTGTATACTAGCACTGCACTACACATATATACTGTATACTAGCACTGCACTACACATATATACTGTATACTAGCACTGCACTACACATATATACTGTATACTAGCACTGCACTACACACATATACTGTATACTAGCACTGCACTACACATTATACTGTATACTAGCACTGCACTACACATATATACTGTATACTAGCACTGCACTACACATATATACTGTATACTAGCACTGCACTACACATATATACTGTATACTAGCACTGCACTACACATATATACTGTATACTAGCACTGCACTACACATATATACTGTATACTAGCACTGCACTACACACATATACTGTATACTAGCACTGCACTACACATTATACTGTATACTAGCACTGCACTACACATATATACTGTATACTAGCACTGCACTACACATATATACTGTATACTAGCACTGCACCACACATGTATACTGTATACTAGCACTGCACTACACATATATACTGTATACTAGCACTGCAGTACACATATATACTGTATACTAGCACTGCACCGCACATATATACTGTATACTAGCACTGCACCACACATGTATACTGTATACTAGCACTGCACCGCACATGTATACTGTATACTAGCACTGCACGACACATATATACTGTATACTAGCACTGCACCACACATATATACTGTATACTAGCACTGCACCATGTGTATATAGTGTATACTAGCACTGCACCACACATATATACTGTATACTAGCACCACACCATATATACTGTATACTAGCACCGTACCATATATACTCTATACTAGCACCACACCATATATACTGTATACTAGCACCGCACCATATATACTGTATACTAGCACCACACCATATATACTCTATACTAGCACTGCACCACACATATATACTGTATACTAGCACCGCACCATATATACTGTATACTAGCACCACACCATATATACTGTATACTAGCACCGCACCATATATACTCTATACTAGCACCGCACCATATATACTCTATACTAGCACCGCACCATATATACTCTATACTAGCACCGCACCATATATACTCTATACTAGCACCACACCATATATACTCTATACTAGCACCACACCATATATAATGTATACTAGCACCGTACCATATATACTCTATACTAGCACCACACCATATATACTGTATACTAGCACCGCACCATATATACTCTATACTAGCACCACACCATATATACTCTATACTAGCACCACACCATATATAATGTATACTAGCACCGTACCATATATACTCTATACTAGCACCACACCATATATACTGTATACTAGCACCACACCATATATACTCTATACTAGCACCACACCATATATACTCTATACTAGTACTGCACCACACATATATACTGTATACTAGCACTGCAATACACATATATACTGTATACTAGCACTGCACTACACATATATACTGTATACTAGCACTGCACTACACATATATACTGTATACTAGCACTGCACTACACATATATACTGTATACTAGCACTGCACTACACACATATACTGTATACTAGCACTGCACTACACATTATACTGTATACTAGCACTGCACTACACATATATACTGTATACTAGCACTGCACTACACATATATACTGTATACTAGCACTGCACTACACATATATACTGTATACTAGCACTGCACTACACATATATACTGTATACTAGCACTGCACTACACATATATACTGTATACTAGCACTGCACTACACACATATACTGTATACTAGCACTGCACTACACATTATACTGTATACTAGCACTGCACTACACATATATACTGTATACTAGCACTGCACTACACATATATACTGTATACTAGCACTGCACCACACATGTATACTGTATACTAGCACTGCACTACACATATATACTGTATACTAGCACTGCAGTACACATATATACTGTATACTAGCACTGCACCGCACATATATACTGTATACTAGCACTGCACCACACATGTATACTGTATACTAGCACTGCACCGCACATGTATACTGTATACTAGCACTGCACGACACATATATACTGTATACTAGCACTGCACCACACATATATACTGTATACTAGCACTGCACCATGTGTATATAGTGTATACTAGCACTGCACCACACATATATACTGTATACTAGCACCACACCATATATACTGTATACTAGCACCGTACCATATATACTCTATACTAGCACCACACCATATATACTGTATACTAGCACCGCACCATATATACTGTATACTAGCACCACACCATATATACTCTATACTAGCACTGCACCACACATATATACTGTATACTAGCACTGCACTACACATATATACTGTATACTAGCACTGCACTACACATATATACTGTATACTAGCACTGCACCACACATGTATACTGTATACTAGCACTGCACCACACATGTATACTAGCACTGCACCACACATGTATACTGTATACTAGCACTGCACCGCACATGTATACTGTATACTAGCACTGCACCACACATGTATACTGTATACTAGCACTGCACTACACATATATACTGTATACTAGCACTGCACCACACATATATACTGTATACTAGCACTGCACCACACATATATACTGTATACTAGCACTGCACCACACATATATACTGTATACTAGCACTGCACCACACATATATACTGTATACTAGCACTGCACCATGTATATACTGTATACTAGCACTGCACCATGTATATACTGTATACTAGCACCACACCATATATACTGTATACTAGCAGTGCACCATATATACTCTATACTAGAACCACACCATATATACTGTATACTAGCAGTGCACCATATATACTGTATACTAGCAGTGCACCATATATACTGTATACTAGCACCGCACAATATATACTGTATACTAGCACCGTACCATATATACTGTATACTAGCACCACACCATATATAATGTATACTAGCACTGCACCACACATATATACTGTATACTAGCACTGCACCACACACATATATACTGTATACTAGCACTGCACCACACACATATATACTGTATACTAACACTGCACCACACACATATATACTGTATACTAGCACTGCACCACACATATATACTGTATACTAGCACTGCACCACACACATATATACTGTATACTAACACTGCACCACACACATATATAACGTATACCAGCACTGCACCGCAAACACATATACACAGTATACCAGCACTGCACCACACATATATACTGTATACAAGCACTGCACCACACATATATACTCTATACTAGCACTGCACTACACATATATACTGTATACTCGCACTGCACCGCACACATATATACTGTATACTAGCACTGCACCACACACATATATACTGTATACTAGCACTGCACTACACATATATACTGTATACTAGCACTGCACTACACATATATACTGTATACTAGCACTGCACCACACATATATACTGTATACTAGCACTGCACCACACATATATACTGTATACTAGCACTGCACCACACGTGTGTGTGTGTGTGTGTGTGTGTGTGTGTGTGTGTGTGTGTGTGTGTGTGTGTATACTGTACCAGCACTGCACCACACATATATACGGTATACCAGCACTGCACCGCACATATATACTGTATACTAGCACTGCACCACACATATATACTGTATACTAGCACTGCACCACACATATATACTGTATACTACCACTGCACCACACATATACTGTATACTAGCACTGCACCACACATGTATACTGTATACTAGCACTGCACCACACATATACTGTATACTAGCACTGCACCACACATGTATACTGTATACTAGCACTGCACCACACATGTATACTGTATACTAGCACTGCACATATATACTGTATACTAGCACTGCACATGTATACTGTATACTAGCACTGCACCACACATATATACTGTATACTAGCACTGCACCACACATATACTGTATACTAGCACTGCACTACACATATATACTGTATACTAGCACTGCACCACACATATACTGTATACTAGCACTGCACTACACATATATACTGTATACTAGCACGGCACCACACATATATACTGTATACCAGCACTGCACCACACACGTATATACTGTATACCAGCACTGCACCACACACGTATATACTGTATACCAGCACTGCACCACACACTTATATACTGTATACCAGCACTGCACCACAAACGTGTATATACTGTATACCAGCACTGCACCACACACGTATATACTGTATACCAGCACTGCACCACACACGTATATACTGTATACTAGCACTGCACTACACATATATACAGTATACCAGCACTTTACCACACACGTATATACTGTATACCAGCACTGCACCACACACGTATATACTGCATACCAGCACTGCACCACACACGTATATACTGTATACCAGCACTGCACCACACACGTATATACTGTATACCAGCACTGCACCACACACATATATACTGTATACTAGCACTGCACTACACATATATACAGTATACCAGCACTGCACCACACACGTGTATATACTGTATACCAGCACTGTACCACACACGTATATACTGTATACCAGCTCTGCACCACACACGTATATACTGTATACCAGCACTGCACCACACACATATATACTGTATACTAGCACTGCACTACACATATATACAGTATACCAGCACTGCACCACACACGTATATACTGTATACCAGCACTGCACCACACACGTATATACTGTATACCAGTACTGCACCACACACACACACGTATATACTGTATACCAGCACTGCACCACACACGTATATACTGTATACCAGCACTGCACCACACATATATACTGTATACTAGCACTGCACTACACATATATACAGTATACCAGCACTGTACCACACACGTATATACTGTATACCAGCACTGCACCACACATATATACTGTATACTAGCACTGCACTACACATATATACAGTATACCAGCACTGTACCACACACGTATATACTGTATACCAGCACTGCACTACACATATATACAGTATACCAGTACTGCACCACACACACGTATATACTGTATACTAGCACTGCACTACACATATATACAGTATACCAGCACTGCACCACACATGTATATACTGTATACCAGCACTGCACCACACACACGTGTATATACTGTATACTAGCACTGCACTACACATATATACAGTATACCAGCACTGCACCACACATATATACTGTATACCAGCACTGCACCACACACGTGTATATACTGTATACCAGCACTGCACCATACACGTATATACTGTATACTAGCACTGCACCACACACGTATATACTGTATACCAGCAATGCACCACACACGTATATACTGTATACCAGCACTGCACCACACACGTATATACTGTATACCAGCACTGCACCACACACGTATATACTGTATACTAGCACTGCACTACACATATATACAGTATACCAGCACTGCACCACACACGTATATACTGTATACCAGCACTGCACCACACACGTATATACTGTATACTAGCACTGCACTACACATATATACTGTACACTAGCACTGCACCACACACGTATATACTGTATACCAGCACTGCACCACACACGTATATACTGTATACCAGCACTGCACCACACACGTGTATATACTGTATACTAGCACTGCACTACACATATATACTGTATACTAGCACTGCACCACACACGTATATACTGTATACCAGCACTGCACCACACACGTATATACTGTATACCAGCACTGCACCACACACGTATATACTGTATACTAGCACTGCACTACACATATATACTGTATACTAGCACTGCACCACACACGTATATACTGTATACCAGCACTGCAGCACACACGTATATACTGTATACCAGCACTGCACCACACACTTATATACTGTATACCAGCACTGTACCACACACGTATATACTGTATACCAGCACTGTACCACACACACATATATACTGTATACCAGCACTGCACCACACACGTATATACTGTATACCAGCACTGCACCACACACGTATATACTGTATACCAGCACTGCACCACACACGTATATACTGTATACTAGCACTGCACCACACACGTGTATATACTGTATACCAGCACTGTACCACACACATATATACTGTATACCAGCACTGCACCACACACGTATATACTGTATACCAGCACTGCACTACACACGTATTTACTGTATACTAGCACTGCACTACACATATATACAGTACACCAGCACTGTACCACACACGTATATACTGTATACCAGCACTGCACCACACACGTATATACTGTATACCAGCACTGCACCACACACGTATATACTGTATACTAGCACTGCACCACACACGTGTATATACTGTATACCAGCACTGTACCACACACATATATACTGTATACCAGCACTGCACCACACACGTGTATATACTGTATACCAGCACTGTACCACACACGTATATACAGTATACCAGCACTGCACCACACACGTATATACGGTATACCAGCACTGCACCACACACGTATATACTGTATACCAGCACTGCACCACACACGTATATACGGTATACTAGCACTGCACTACACATATATACAGTATACCAGCACTGCACCACACACGTATATACTGTATACCAGCACTGCACCACACACGTGTATATACTGTATACCAGCACTGTACCACACACGTATATACAGTATACCAGCACTGCACCACACACGTATATACGGTATACCAGCACTGCACCACACACGTATATACAGTATACCAGCACTGCACCACACACGTATATACTGTATACCAGCACTGCACCACACACTTATATACTGTATACCAGCACTGCACCACACACGTGTATATACTGTATACTAGCACTGCACTACACATATATACAGTATACCAGCACTGCACCACACACGTATATACTGTATACCAGCACTGCACCACACACGTATATACTGTATACCAGCACTGCAACACACACTTATATACTGTATACCAGCACTGTACCACACACGTATATACTGTATACCAGCACTGTACCACACACATATATACTGTATACCAGCACTGCACCACACACGTATATACTGTATACCAGCACTGCACCACACACGTATATACTGTATACCAGCACTGCACCACACACTTATATACTGTATACCAGCACTGTACCACACACGTATATACTGTATACCAGCACTGTACCACACACATATATACTGTATACCAGCACTGCACCACACACGTATATACTGTATACCAGCACTGCACCACACACGTATATACTGTATACCAGCACTGCACCACACACGTATATACTGTATACTAGCACTGCACCACACACGTGTATATACTGTATACCAGCACTGTACCACACACATATATACTGTATACCAGCACTGCACCACACACGTATATACTGTATACCAGCACTGCACCACACACGTATTTACTGTATACTAGCACTGCACTACACATATATACAGTACACCAGCACTGTACCACACACGTATATACTGTATACCAGCACTGCACCACACACGTATATACTGTATACCAGCACTGCACCACACACGTGTATATACTGTATACCAGCACTGTACCACACACATATATACTGTATACCAGCACTGCACCACACACGTGTATATACTGTATACCAGCACTGTACCACACACGTATATACAGTATACCAGCACTGCACCACACACGTATATACGGTATACCAGCACTGCACCACACACGTATATACTGTATACCAGCACTGCACCACACACGTATATACGGTATACTAGCACTGCACTACACATATATACAGTATACCAGCACTGCACCACACACGTATATACTGTATACCAGCACTGCACCACACACGTGTATATACTGTATACCAGCACTGTACCACACACGTATATACAGTATACCAGCACTGCACCACACACGTATATACGGTATACCAGCACTGCACCACACACGTATATACTGTATACCAGCACTGCACCACACACTTATATACTGTATACCAGCACTGCACCACACACGTATATACTGTATACTAGCACTGCACTACACATATATACAGTATACCAGCACTGCACCACACACGTGTATATACTGTATACCAGCACTGCACCACACACGTATATACTGTATACCAGCACTGCAACACACACTTATATACTGTATACCAGCACTGCACCACACACGTGTATATACTGTATACCAGCACTGCACCACACACGTATATACTGTATACCAGCACTGCACCACACACACGTGTATATACTGTATACCAGCACTGCACCACACACGTATATACTGTATACCAGCACTGCACCACACACGTATATACTGTATACCAGCACTGCACCACACACGTATATACTGTATACCAGCACTGCACCACACACGTATATACTGTATACCAGCACTGCACCACACACGTATATACTGTATACCAGCACTGCACCACACACGTATATACTGTATACCAGCAGTGTACCACACACGTATATACTGTATACCAGCACTGCACCACACACGTATATACTGTATACCAGCACTGTACCACACACGTATATACTGTATACCAGCACTGCACTACACATATATACAGTATACCAGCACTGCACCACACACGTATATACTGTATACTAGCACTGCACCACACACGTATATACTGTATACCAGCACTGCACCACACACGTATATACTGTATACCAGCACTGCACCACACACGTATATACTGTATACCAGCACTGCACCACACACGTATATACTGTATACCAGCACTGCACCACACACGTATATACTGTATACCAGCACTGCACCACACACGTGTATATACTGTATACTAGCACTGCACCACACACGTATATACTGTATACCAGCAGTGTACCACACACGTATATACTGTATACCAGCACTGCACCACACACGTATATACTGTATACCAGCACTGCACCACACACGTGTATATACTGTATACCAGCACTGCACCACACACGTATATACTGTATACCAGCACTGCACCACACACGTATATACTGTATACTAGCACTGCACCACACACGTATATACTGTATACCAGCAGTGTACCACACACGTATATACTGTATACCAGCACTGCACCACACACGTATATACTGTATACCAGCACTGCACCACACACGTATATACTGTATACCAGCACTGCACCACACACGTATATACTGTATACCAGCAGTGTACCATGTATATGATGTCTTGGTATTTTTTTTTCAGTTTATTTAACAAATCTTAGGAAAATCGAAAATTGTTAGGGAAAATAATGTATATCTCATTTTTTGGCAAAACTGCTCAGCCCCAGCCGCGTGTGTATCATTCATGTCGTGTTAGATTCATTGATGGGGGAGGGGGACGGGCGTCCTCGCGCTGAGCGACATCTGGATTCACTGGACTGAGACTAACGCGGCGATTTTACTAATGGCTCATTATCCGCTCTCATTGGTTTGTGAAGTTTGCCGCCTCCGAGAGAAACGTTCCGTCTCGTTTCCTGTCCGCTCGTCGCTCGTGCTCGTTATGTAAATGAGACAAACATGAGCCTGAAAACGCAGAGCGCAGCCACGAAGACGTTCCTCTGCCGCAGGAGCGCTCAACCGCTGAAGCTCAGAGCGTAACAAACGTATGTCCGGCGGATGAACCAGCACAACTCTCTGCGCATACGCTGAACGCTACATAGACCGCCGTTCACCCAACGGAGGCCAAAAGATCATCCAATTGGCCTCCGTCGGCAGCCTTTTTTTTTCTTTACTGTATAGGACAGCAGAGCGGACCACGTATCTTTATGCAGTGGCCACTGCAAGGCTTTTTTTGCAGCGCTCATACTCCGGCCGGTGTCAGGTGGCTGCAATACAGCCACATATTAATATCTATAGTAAATATATTTGTATTATTACCGGAGCCCCCGCAGATCTGCTCAACTGAACTTAGATCCTCGTGAAACCCGGATCCGATTCTTGCGCTCAAAATATGGACGTTAAAACGCGCCCATATTCCGGTCATCTGCAATCCGTCCTTATACTCTCGCCGTTCTCCGCAACCGGTGATATGAACTGGAGCGTGCGGTCCTCTCTCCTGAGGGAACGTAGCCCCAGGACGGTATAATATATTACTCCCGTCTCAGCGTCTTCCCTCGTATATCACTCCGGTCGCATTACTGATGCTCAGCGGGGAAATAATGGATGTGATAAGCGGATGGAGAAAAGATGGCGATTCTTCTGCAGCTTATCATCGATATGATGGAAGTGTCTGCCGGCGTCTGGTGAATAGAATCAAATTTACATGATGAGGCGCCAGGTGGGGAATATAAATCAGGTTTTATCTATTCCTGACTCTATGGGCCTTTGGGGGCCCGATGTAAATGAGACCGGCTCACTAGGTTGCAAAACAAGGAAAAGTTGCGTGAGGGTGAAAATAAAGTTTATCATCGTTTATATATAGAAGAAGACCCGGCACAAGAAGATTTCTGGAAAATAAGGAATACATTTTTATTTGTAATCCACAGACATAAATGATAACGTTTCGGTCAATCAAAAGACCTTTTTTCAAACCGTTGGATTGTGTATGAATCAATATAAGTAAATCAGCGCGACGCTGCGACATCCACCGCCAGTAAGTGAATGAGCGTGGATGTCGAAACTTTACCATTTATATCTGTGGATTGCAAATAAAAATGTATTCCTTATTAACCAGACATCTTCTTGTGCCGGGTCTTCTTCTACATACTATTACAGAGTGGAACCCTAATATGTGAGTGCCGTGATTTCTTCTACAAACTGCCATAGATAAAAAGCAGCGGAGGGGGAATCGGCGTGACGGTGACAGATAAAAAGCGGAGAAAAAAGTACTTATGTAGAAGAATATAACTACTATAATACTGCTCCTATATACAAGAATATAACTACTATAATACTGCCCCCTATATACAAGAATATAACTACTATAATACTGCCCCCTATATACAAGAATATTACTACTATAATACTGCTCCTATATACAAGAATATATCTACTATAATACTGCCCCTATATACAAGAATATAACTACTATAATACTGCCTCCTATATACAAGAATATATCTACTATAATACTGCCCCTATATACAAGAATATAACTACTATAATACTGCTCCCTATATACAAGAATATAACTACTATAATACTGCCTCCTATATACAAGAATATAACTACTATAATACTGCCCCCTATATACAAGAATATAACTACTATAATACTGCCCCTATATACAAGAATATAACTACTATAATACTGCCCCCATATACAAGAATATAACTACTATAATACTGCCCCTATATACAAGAATATAACTACTATAATACAGCCCCTATATACAAGAATATAACTACTATAATACTGCCTCCTATATACAAGAATATAACTACTATAATACTGCCCCTATATACAAGAATATAACTACTATAATACTGCCTCCTATATACAAGAATATAACTACTATAATACTGCTCCTATATACAAGAATATAACTACTATAATACTGCTCCTATATACAAGAATATAACTACTATAATACTGCTCCTATATACAAGAATATATCTACTATAATACTGCTCTTATATACAAGAATATAACTACTATAATACTGCTCCTATATACAAGAACATAACTACTATAATACTGCTCCTATATACAAGAATATAACTACTATAATACTGCCCCCTATATACAAGAATATAACTACTATAATACTGCTCCTATATACAAGAATATAACTACTATAATACTGCTCCTATATACAAGAATATATCTACTATAATACTGCTCCTATATACAAGAATATAACTACTATAATACTGCTCCTATATACAAGAACATAACTACTATAATACTGCTCCTATATACAAGACTATAACTACTATAATACTGCTCCTATATAAAAGACTATAACTACTATAATACTGCTCCTATATACAAGAGTATAACTACTATAATACTGCCCTCTATATACAAGAATATAACTACTATAATACTGCTCCTATATACAAGAATGTAACTACTATAATACTGCCCCTATATACAACAATATAACTACTATAATACTGCTCCTATATACAAGAATATAACTACTATAATACTGTCCCTATATACAATATAACTACTATAATACTGCTCCTATATACAAGAATATAACTACTATAATACTGCCCCTATATACAAGAATATAACTATTATAATACTGCTCCCTATATATAAGAATATAACTACTATAATACTGCTCCTGTATACAAGAATATAACTACTATAATACTGCTCCCTATATACAAGAATATAACTACTATAATACTGCCCCTATATACAAGAATATAACTACTATAATACTGCCCCCTATATACAAGAATATAACTACTATAATACTGCCCCCTATATACAAGAATATAACTACTATAATACTGCTCCTATATACAAGAATATAACTACTATAATACTGCTCCTATATACAAGAATATAACTACTATAATACTGCCCCTATATACAAGAATATAACTACCATAATACTGCCTCCTATATATAAGAATATAACTACTATAATACTGCTCCTATATACAAGAATATAACTACTATAATACTGCCCCTATATACAAGAATATAACTACCATAATACTGCCTCCTATATATAAGAATATAACTACTATAATACTGCTCCTATATACAAGAATATAACTACTATAATACTGCCCCTATATACAAGAATATAACTACTATAATACTGCCTCCTATATATAAGAATATAACTACTATAATACTGCCCCTATATACAAGAATATAACTACTATAATACTGCCTCCTATATATAAGAATATAACTACTATAATACTGCTCCTATATACAAGAATATAACTACTATAATACTGCCCCTATATACAAGAATATAACTACTATAATACTGCCCCTATATACAAGAATATAACTACTATAATACTGCACCTATATACAAGAATATAACTACTATATTACTGCCTCCTATATACAAGAATATAACTACTATAATACTGCTCCTATATACAAGAATATAACTACTATAATACTGCTCCTATATACAAGAATATAACTACTATAATACTGCTCCTATATACAAGAATATATCTACTATAATACTGCTCCTATATACAAGAATATAACTACTATAATACTGCTCCTATATACAAGAACATAACTACTATAATACTGCTCCTATATACAAGAATATAACGACTATAATACTGCCCCCTATATACAAGAATATAACTACTATAACACTGCCCCTATATACAAGAATATAACTACTATAATACTGCTCCTATATACAAGAATATAACTACTATAATACTGCTCCTATATACAAGAATATAACTACTATAATACTGCTCCTATATACAAGAATATATCTACTATAATACTGCTCCTATATACAAGAATATAACTACTATAATACTGCTCCTATATACAAGAACATAACTACTATAATACTGCTCCTATATACAAGAATATAACGACTATAATACTGCCCCCTATATACAAGAATATAACTACTATAACACTGCCCCTATATACAAGAATATAACTACTATAATACTGCTCCTATATACAAGAATATAACTACTATAATACTGCTCCTATATACAAGAATATATCTACTATAATACTGCTCCTATATACAAGAATATAACTACTATAATACTGCTCCTATATACAAGAACATAACTACTATAATACTGCTCCTATATACAAGACTATAACTACTATAATACTGCTCCTATATAAAAGACTATAACTACTATAATACTGCTCCTATATACAAGAGTATAACTACTATAATACTGCCCTCTATATACAAGAATGTAACTACTATAATACTGCTCCTATATACAAGAATATAACTACTATAATACTGTCCCTATATACAATATAACTACTATAATACTGCTCCTATATACACGAATATAACTACTATAATACTGCCCCTATATACAAGAATATAACTATTATAATACTGCTCCCTATATATAAGAATATAACTACTATAATACTGCTCCTGTATACAAGAATATAACTACTATAATACTGCTCCCTATATACAAGAATCTAACTACTATAATACTGCCCCTATATACAAGAATATAACTACTATAATACTGCCCCTATATACAAGAATATAACTACTATATTACTGTCTCCTATATGCAAGAATATAACTACTATAATACTGCTCCTATATACAAGAATATAACTACTATAATACTGCCCCTATATACAAGAATATACCTACTATAATACTGCCCCCTATATACAAGAATATAACTACTATAATACTGCCCCCTATATACAAGAATATAACTACTATAATACTTCCCCCTATATACAAGAATATAACTACTATAATACTGCTCCTATATACAAGAATATAACTACTATAATACTGCTCCTATATACAAGAATATAACTACTATAATACTGCCCCTATATACAAGAATATAACTACCATAATACTGCCTCCTATATATAAGAATATAACTGCTATAATACTGCTCCTATATACAAGAATATAACTACTATAATACTGCCCCTATATACAAGAATATAACTACTATAATAATGCCTCCTATATATAAGAATATAACTACTATAATACTGCCCCTATATACAAGAATATAACTACTATAATACTGCCTCCTATACATAAGAATATAACTACTATAATACTGCTCCTATATACAAGAATATAACTACTATAATACTGCCCCCTATATACAAGAATATAACTACTATAATACTGCCCCTATATACAAGAATATAACTACTATAATACTGCCCCAATATACAAGAATATAACTACTATAATACTGTTCCCTATATACAAGAATATAACTACTATAATACTGCCCCCTATATACAAGAATGTAACTACTATAATACTGCCCCTATATACAAGAATATAACTACTATAATACTGCTTCTATATACAAGAATATAACTACTATAATACTGCCCCCTATATACAAGAATATAACTACAATAATACTGCCTCCTATATACAAGAATATAACTACTATAATACTGCCCTCTATATACAAGAATATAACTACTATAATACTGCCCCTATATACAAGAATATAACTACTATAATACTGCCCCCTATATACAAGAATATAACTACTATAATACTGCCCCCTATATACAAGAATGTAACTACTATAATACTGCCCCTATATACAAGAATATAACTACTATAATACTGCTTCTATATACAAGAATAGAACTACTATAATACTGCCCCCTATATACAAGAATATAACTACTATAATACTGCCCACTATATACATGAATATAACTACTATAATACTGCCCCTATATACAAGAATATAACTACTATAATACTGCCCCCTATATACAAGAATATAACTACTATAATACAGCCCCCTATATACACAAGAATATAACTACTATAATACTGCCCCTATATACAAGAATATAACTACTATTATACTGCCCCTATATACAAGAATATAACTACTATAATACTGCCCCTATATACAAGAATATAACTACTATAATACTGCCTCCTATATACAAGAATATAACCACTATAATACTGCTCCCTATATACAAGAATATAACTACTATAATACTGCCCCCTATATACAAGAATATAACTACTATAATACTGCCCCCTATATACAAGAATATAACTACTATAATACCGCCTCCTATATACAAGAATATAACTACTATAATACTGCCCCTATATACAAGAATATAACTACTATAAAACTGCTTCTATATACAAGAATATAACTACTATAATACTGTCCCTATATACAAGAATATAACGACTATAATACTGCCCCTATATACCAGAATATAACTACTATAATACTGCTCCTATATACAAGAATATAACTACTATAATACTGCTCCTATATACAAGAATATAACTACTATAATACTGCCCCTATATACAAGAATATAGCTACTATAATACTGCCCCTATA
Organism: Rhinoderma darwinii; assembly: GCF_050947455.1. Lineage (NCBI taxonomy): Eukaryota > Metazoa > Chordata > Amphibia > Anura > Rhinodermatidae > Rhinoderma > Rhinoderma darwinii. The sequence continues at coordinate 181,621 of NW_027464226.1, forward strand.
TACAAGAATATAACTACTATAATACTGCCCCTATATACAAGAATATAACTACTATAATACTGCTCCTATATACAAGAATATAACTACTATAATACTGCCCCCTATATACAAGAATATAACTACTATAATACTGCCCCTATATACAAGAATATAACTACTACAATACTGCTCCTATATACAAGAATATAACTACTATAATATTGCCCCTATATACAAGAATATAACTACTATTATACTGCCCCTATATACAAGAATATAACTACTATAATACTGCCTCCTATATACAAGAATATAACTACTATAATACTGCTCCTATATACAAGAATATAACTACTATAATACTGCCCCTATATACAAGAATATAACTACTATAATACTGCCCCCTATATACAAGAATATAACTACTATAATACTGCACCTATATACAAGAATATAACTACTATAATACTGCCCCTATATACAAGAATATAACTACTACAATACTGCTCCTATATACAAGAATATAACTACTATAATATTGCCCCCTATATACAAGAATATAACTACTATAATACTGCTCCTATATACAAGAATATAACTACTATAATACTGCTCCTATATACAAGAATATAACTACTATAATACTGCCTCTATATACAAGAATATAACTACTATAATACTACCCCCTATATACAAGAATATAACTACTATAATACTGCCTCCTATATACAAGAATATAACTACTATAATACTGCCCCTATATACAAGAATATAACTACTATAATACTGCTCCTATATACAAGAATATAACTACTATAATACTGCTCCTATATACAAGAATATAACTACTATAATACTGCCCCCTATATACAATAATATAACTACTATAATACTGCTCCTATATACAAGAATATAACTACTATAATACTGCCCCCTACATACAAGAATATAACTACTATAATACTGCCCCTATATACAAGATTATAACTACTATAATACTGCCCCTATATACAAGAATATAACTACTATAATACTGCCCTCTATATACAAGAATATAACTACTATAATACTGCCCCCTATATACAAGAACATAACTACTATAATACTGCCTCCTATATACAAGAATATCACTACTATAATACTGCCCCTATATACAAGAATATAACCACTATAATACTGCCCCTATATACAAGAATATAACTACTATAATACTGCTCCTATATACAAGAATATAACTACTATAATACTGCTCCCTATATACAAGAATATAACTACTATAATACTGCCCCTATATACAAGAATATAACTACTATAATACTGCCCCCTATATACAAGAATATAACTACTATAATACTGCCCACTGTATACAAGAATATACCTACTATAATACTGCTCCTATATACAAGAATATAACTACTATAATACTGCCCCTATATACAAGAATATAACTACTATAATACTGCCCCCTATATACAAGAATATAACTACTATAATACTGCCCCCTATATACAAGAATATATCTACTATAATACTGCTCCTATGTACAAGAATATAACTACTATAATACTGCCTCCTATATACAAGAATATAACTACTATAATACTGCCACTATATACAAGAATATAACTACTATAATACTGCCCCCTATATACAAGAATATAACTACTATAATACTGCCCCTATATACAAGAATATAACTACTATAATACTGCCCCTATATACAAGAATATAACTACTATAATACTGCTCCTATATACAAGAATATAACTACTATAATACTGCTCCTATATACAAGAATATAACTACTATAATACTGCCCCCTATATACAAGAATATAACTACTATAATACTGCCCCCTATATACAAGAATATAACTACTATAATAGTGCCACTATATACAAGAATATAACTACTATAATACTGCCCCCTATATACAAGAATATAACTACTATAATACTGCCCCTATATACAAGAATATAACTACTATAATACTGCCCCTATATACAAGAATATAACTACTATAATACTGCCCCCTATATACAAGAATATAACTACTATAATAGTGCCACTATATACAAGAATATAACTACTATAATACTGCCCCCTATATACAAGAATATAACTACTATAATACTGCTCCTATATACACGAATATAACTACTATAATACTGCCTCTATATACAAGAATATAACTACTATAATACTGCCCCCTATATACAAGAATATAACTACTATAATACTGCCCCTATATACAAGAATATAACTACTATAATACTGCCCCTATATACAAGAATATAACTACTATAATACTGCCCCTATATACAAGAATATAACTACTATAATACTGTCCCCTATATACAAGAATATAACTACTATAATACTGCCCTCTATGTACAAGAATATAACTACTATAATACTGCCCTCTATGTACAAGAATATAACTACTATAATACTGCCCTCTATGTACAAGAATATAACTACTATAATACTGCCCCCTATATACAAGAATATAACTACTATAATACTGCCCCTATATACAAGAATATAACTACTATAATACTGCCACTATATACAAGAATATAACTACTATAATACTGCCCCCTATATACAAGAATATAACTACTATAATACTGCCCCCTATATACAAGAATATAACTACTATAAGGGCATGACCACACGTGGCGGATTTCCTCCGCAACTGTCCGCATCAATGCCGCACAGAATCTGCGTTGCAGATTCTGCAGCGGATCTGCACAAAATGTGCAGTAAATTGATGCGGACTAGCTGCTGCGGACTGCGGGAAAAGTACTTCCCTTCTCCCTATCAGTGCAGGATAGAGAGAAGGGACAGCACTTTCCCTTGTGAAAGTCAAAGAAATTCATACTTACCGCCCGTTGTCTTGGTGACGCGTCCCTCCTTCGGCATCCAGCCCGACCTCCCTGGATGACGCGCCAGTCCATGTGACCGCTGCAGCCTGTTATTAGCCTGTGATTGGCTGCAGCCGTCACTTAGACTGAAACGTCATCCTGGGAGGCCGGACTGGAGACAGAAGCAGGGAGTTTTCGGTAAGTAGGAACTTCATTTTTTTTTACAGATACATGTATATTGGGATCGGTAGTCACTGTCCCGGGTGCAGAAACAGTTACTGCCGATCGCTTAACTCTTTCAGCACCCTGGACAGTGACTATTTACTGACGTCGCCTAGCAACGCTCCCGTCATTACGGGAGCCCCATTGACTTCCTCAGTCTGGCTGTAGACCTAGAAATACATAGGTCCAGCCAGAATGAAGAAATGTCAAGTTAAAAAAGCAAGACGGATCCGCAGCACACATAACATGTGCATGACAGCTGCGGACTTCATTGCGGAAATTAGAATCTCCATTGAAGTCAATGGAGAAATTCCGCCATGAGTCCGCCACTGCTCCGCAACAGACAGAGCATGCTGCGGACACCAAATTCCGCTCCGCAGCCTATGCTCCGCAGCGGAATTTTACGCCTCGTCTAAACGAACACTGCTAAATTAAAGTGTAAGTCAATGGACAAACGGCTCCGCTGCGGATTAACGCTGCGGAGTGTCCGCAGCGGAATTTAAATGAAATTCCGCCACGTGTGAACCCAGCCTAATACTGCCCCCTATATACAAGAATATAACTACTATAATACTGCCCCCTATATACAAGAATATAACTACTATAATACTGCCCCTATATACAAGAATATACCTACTATAATACTGCCCCCTATATACAAGAATATAACTACTGTAATACTGCTCCTATATACAAGAATATAACTACTATAATACTGCTCCCTATATACAAGAATATAACTACTATAATACTGCTCCTATATACAAGAATATAACTACTATAATACTGCCCCCTATATACAAGAATATAACTACTATAATACTGCTCCTATATACAAGAATATACCTACTATAATACTGCCCCCTATATACAAGAATATAACTACTATAATACTGCTCCTATATACAAGAATATACCTACTATAATACTGCCCCCTATATACAAGAATATAACTACTATAATACTGCTCCTATATACAAGAATATAACTACTATAATACTGCTCCCTATATACAAGAATATAACTACTATAATACTGCCCCCTATATACAAGAATATAACTACTATAATACTGCTCCCTATATACAAGAATATAACTACTATAATACTGCTCCTATATACAAGAATATAACTACTATAATACTGCCCCCTATATACAAGAATATAACTACTATAATACTGCCCCTATATACAAGAATATAACTACTATAATACTGCCCCTATATACAAGAATATAACTACTATAATACTGCCCTCTGTATACAAGAATATAACTACTATAATACTGCTCCTATATACAAGAATATAACTACTATAATACTGCTCCTATATACAAGAATATAACTACTATAATACTGCCCCTATATACAAGAATATAACTACTATAATACTGCCCCTATATACAAGAATATAACTACTATAATACTGCCCCATATATACAAGAATATAACTACTATAATACTGCCTCCTATATACAAGAATATAACTACTATAATACTGCCCCTATATACAAGAATATAACTACTATAATACTGCCCCATATATACAAGAATATAACTACTATAATACTGCCACCTATATACAAGAATATAACTACTATAATACTGCCCCCTATATACAAGAATATAACTACTATAATACTGCTCCTATATACAAGAATATAACTACTATAATACTGCCCCCTATATACAAGAATATAACTACTATAATACTGCTCCCTATATACAAGAATATAACTACTATAATACTGCCTCCTGTATACAAGAATATAACTACTATAATACTGCTCCTATATACAAGAATATAACTACTATAATACTGCCCCTATATACAAGAATATAACAACTATAATACTGCTCCTGTATACAAGAATATAACTACTATAATACTGCTCCTATATACAAGAATATAACTACTATAATACTGCCCCATATATACAAGAATATAACTACTATAATACTGCCGCATATATACAAGAATATAACTACTATAATACTGCCCCATATATACAAGAATATAACTACTATAATACTGCCCCATATATACAAGAATATAACTACTATAATACTGCCCCTATATACAAGAATATAACTACTATAATACTGCCCCTATATACAAGAATATAACAACTATAATACTGCTCCTGTATACAAGAATATAACTACTATAATACTGCCCTCTATATACAAGAATATAACTACTATAATACTGCCTCCTATATACAAGAATATAACTACTATAATACTGCCGCCTATGTACAAGAATATAACTACTATAATACTGCCCTCTATATACAAGAATATAACTACTATAATACTGCCCCTATATACAAGAATATAACTACTATAATACTGCCCCCTATATACAAGAATATAACTACTATAATACTGCTCCTATATACAAGAATATAACTACTATAATACTGCTCCTATATACAAGAACATAACTACTATAATACTGCCCCCTATATACAAGAATATAACTACTATAATACTGCCCCTATATACAAGAAAATAACTACTATAATACTGCCCCTATATACAAGAATATAACTACTATAATACTGCCCCTATATACAAGAATATAACTACTATAATACTGCTCCTATATACAAGAATATAACTACTATAATACTGCCTCCTATATACAAGAATATAACTACTATAATACTGCTCCTATATACAAGAATATAACTACTATAATACTGCCCCCTATATGCAAGAATATAACTACTATAATACTGCCCCCTATATACAAGAATATAACTACTATAATACTGCCCTTATATACAAGAATATAACTACTATAATACTGCTCCTATATACAAGAATATAACTACTATAATACTGCTCCTATATACAAGAATATAACTACTATAATACTGCCTCCTATATACAAGAATATAACTACTATAATACTGCTCCTATATACAAGAATATAACTACTATAATACTACCCCCATATACAAGAATATAACTACTATAATACTGCCTCCTATATACAAGAATATAACGACTATAATACTGCTCCTATAGAGAAGATTACGAATTTGGACAGGTAGGAGTGTTGTTTTTCACAGTTTTTGCAGGAATATGATCATGGCCGCCTCCTGTATGGACGGGTTGACTTTCTGCGATGTTGATATCCGAGAGTCACTTGCGTGTTTTCTGTTTTGCGCTCATGCTTCTATATAACACAATAATGGCGGCGGTAATTACGTGCTGGAATCATATTCATTAGTATACAAATATATAAGTTGTCAGATTTGCCATTCAGGGCTCTAGGAAAGTTGGGTGACACTTCCAGCAGGCACTGGCCGCCGTTTTGCCCTTGTATTATGTGGAGATTATTTCCAGGCGCAGTTATTAGACGTTCCCGGACACAATAACGCGGTGACGGTTACACATTGTGTAGATAAAAAAATCTCGCCGTGTTTGTCTCTCATGGACAGGAGGCTCGGAGCTGCTATTAATAATGGCGCATTATGTTATAGACCCTGTACACACACGGCAGGAATACAAAGCAGCTATTCAGCGGACAGGAGAGATGAGGGAGCGGAAAAGAGGGGGAGGGGACAAAAGAGAAGATACAGGAGAGGGAGGCGAATAAGAAGACGGAAGGGGAGGAATGGAAGTAGGGCAAGTGGGATACAGGTGTAGAGGAGGTGGATAGAGGGAGACATCTGTGGAGGATACACTGTTATGGGGACATCTGTGGGTGATACACTGTTATGGGGACATCTGTGGGTGATACACTGTTATGGGGTTATCTGAGGGTGATACACTGTTATGAGGACATCTGTGGGTGATACATTGTTATGGGGACATCTGTGGGTGATACACTGTTATGGAGACATCTGTGGGTGATACACTGTTATGGGGACATCTGTGGGTGATACACTGTTATGGAGACATCTGTGGAGGATACACTGTTATGGGGACATCTGTGGGTGATACACTGTTATGAGGACATCTGTGGGTGATACACTGTTATGGAGACATCTGTGGGTGATACACTGTTATGGGGACATCTGTGGCTGATACACTGTTATGGGCACATCTGTGGGTGATACACTGTTATGGGGACATCTGTGGGTGATACACTGTTATGAGGACATCTGTGGAGGATACACTGTTATGGGGACATCTGTGGGTGATACACTGTTATGAGGACATCTGTGGGTGATACACTGATATGGGGACATCTGTGGATGATACACTGTTATGGGGACATCTGTGGAGGATACACTGTTATGGGGACATCTGTGAGTGATACACTGTTATGGGGACATCTGTGGAGGATACACTGTTATGGGAGATCTGTGGGTGATACACTGTTATGGGGACATCTGTGGAGGATACACGGTTATGGGGACATCTGTGGATGATACATTGTTACGCGGAGATCTGTGGATGATACACTGTTATGGGGAAATCTGTGGAGGATACACTGTTATGGGGACATCTGTGGGTGATACACTGTTATGGGGAGATCTGTGGGTGATACACTGTTATGGGGACATCTGTGGGTGATACACTGTTATGAGGACATCTGTGGGTGATACACTGTTATGGGCACATCTGTGGGTGATACACTGTTATGGGGTCATCTGTGGAGGATACACTGTTATGGGGACATCTGTGGGTGATACACTGTTATGGGGACATCTGTGGGTGATACACTGTTATGGGGACATCTGTGGGTGATACACTGTTATGAGGACATCTGTGGAGGATACACTGTTATCGGGACATCTGTGGGTGATACACTGTTATGGGGACATCTGTGGGTGATACACTGTTATGGAGACATCTGTGGGTGATACACTGTTATGGGGACATCTGTGGGTGATACACTGTTATGGGGAGATCTGTGGAGGATACACTGTTATGGGGACATCTGTGGAGGATACACTGTTATGGGACATCTGTGGGTGATACACTGTTATGGGGACATCTGTGGGTGATACACTGTTATGAGGACATCTGTGGCTGATACACTGTTATGGG